>NC_137698.1:75726623-75871254 GCF_964034855.1 Anser brachyrhynchus
GTTTTTATGGTACTACTTCTCTCTACAAGCTGCACGTCTGAGTTTGTCTTACCAAATTTTTCATACCTTTGTCAGTGCCAATGTAGTTGACCAAACTGGTACAAAGGGCAAAACTTCCAAGTATAAAACCTTGCAAATTTCAATAGTGATTTTCACCCCATTTCCATTATACCAATTCTTTAGTCTTTGTCCCATTCTTAATGTCCTTACCTTATCTATTTCAGCTATGTTTTCCACTTTTGATCGTACAAATATCACACTAATATTATGTGGCCCACCTGTTTGGAGTGTGTCACATTTTCCTTCCACCACTACTAATATTGTGCCATTTCCTATACTTTCCTTTCTATTACCCATCCTCTCACTCCCCTAAGAGTTTTTGTTGCTAACTAAAATAGAATATTTATTTTGTCTTCTAGTCATATTCAACATAATTTGTGGGTCTCTCTGCATAGCAACCTCTTTTATTCCTTCCTCAATTTATTTTATTTATAGGACTGAAGGACCTTTGCTAATTGTTTCATAAACCTCCACTTGACTTTTGGCAATTTACATTACAATCATATATGTCTTGACCCCAACAGCTTATCATTCTTTGCTGATTGCTCCTTTTTCTACTCCTTCTAAGCTCTTTATTCATTTTTTAGAGCTAATTATTCACAGAGGCCTGGAATTATTTCTTACTGTGCTTCTTTTTGCTTGATATGCACTTTCCTTATTATTTTTGCATCTCTGACTTAAAAAAAAAAATATCTAGAAAGCTTCTATATGCAGGAAGCTTCTAACTTCAAACTTTTCAGTTGAATTAACTCCACCAACTACTTACCTCCGCCATCAACAGTTTTTCTTTTGAATTTTTATCCTTATTTGGAGTCTGTTTTTATTCTTGTGAAAGTGTACCGATACTACCTTAGCATCAAACTTTTACTAAATGATTTTTGCTGAAACAGACAATTAAGTCTGGCTTAACTTTACAATATATTTATAAATATTTTTTCTAATCACGTTACCCCTAGAGCTTCATGCTACAGGCATGAACCAGACATTTGTATTCTCTTTTTGTTGCCTTAAATTCCAGCATACAGTTGATCTGAAGCCACCAGCTCCAACAAAATCCATTAATCAACGACAGCCACTGCTCTCGTTAAAAATATTGCTCTTACACTTCAGTTAGCGGACTGGCTTTCCTTCGTTGTCATATCTTTTTTTTTTTCTGATTTTTATTCTCTGAATTAATAGCAAATTTCTCCTATCTTATTCTAAAATTGTCTGTCTTTCTGCCCAGGAAACATACTATTCTAGAGCCATATATGAGTTGAGAAAGTTCCTTTTTCAGCAGTCACTATTCCCAAATCTTCCTAGTAGTACAAACCTTGAACCATCTGTTGACTGTCACCTCAGCACCTTTTTTTCCTCCTCTGTGAAGTGCAAGATCATTGTAATAAAGCCCTAAAACTCCAGTTATTAGTATTTCTCCCAGTGAAATATTGCCTGAATCTGGGAATCTGGCAGCATAACTTGTCCCTAATGATGACCAGATTCTTCTATGCTCCTTTCTGGGTCTTTTCCAGACTCAGATCTACATTTGTGCTTTGTCCTGAGAGACAGCATGTTTTTATTTTAGACACACTCAGACTCTCCGAATCTCATTAATAAGCACTTGACTAGCAGACTTGCTTCTTTGTGGATTTTATTTGAACCTTTGGTCATCATCTTTCCAGGTTTTGTTTTCCCTCCAGCTGTAGTTCTTCTGTTGTTCTGTGATTCTTTTTTTTTTTTTTTTTTTTGTTCTTATGTCTGGTTGTCTCTATTTTCTCTTCTTCTCTCCCTTGGAGTTTCCACATCTACCTGTTCTTCCAGTGCAGCTAATTCACATATTCTTTATTCCTAGCCCTTTGCTTCCTTTGGCTTCCCAATCACATATTTCTTCACTGTCATGGGTTGTCTCTAGCCCAGCAAAATGCTTTTATTTTCTTGTGCAATTGCCAGATGGCACTCATATACAGTTTCTACCAACACCTATTCTGTTGAGTGCAATGCAGCAAGTCCCACAGATTCTGCACCCAGTCACCTTTAAAGAAGGAAACATTCTGAAAAACTCACAAACACCTTTCTTGATTACCATGTGAAAACAGCTACAACATTTAGAAGTGAAAAGTGCAGATGAGATAGACATCCACTTCAACCTTTAACCTAACCACTCTACATAAACATAAGAGTCTTTCCATACGGATGACATCAAATCATGAGCTTGAACACTCCACTGCATTGGTGCAAATGAAAATAAGTTACAGCTAAAGACATTCTTCAGGCAGAGTGTGGATGATTCTCACAATCCAGTCATTGGCTTGTTCTGAAGCACTAGGTGTTTTACAGCTCTTCACTAATAGTTATTCTCCTCTACATTTCTTGCAACAAGCACTACAGCAAGCTGGCAGAGAATCTACTCAAGAATTTCCCTACTTTCCTCTTCATACATGTACATACATATACATATATATATAATTTACAAGTATCAAAGTGGCAGCCTAAGGGGCAAACTACCTGCTGCCTCTTCTCTTTTGGCTTCCCCATCTGAACATGGCAGGTTTCAACATAGCCCAGAGGAACACAGTTTTTCCAACAGAAGAACAAATACGGGCAGATGGGAGAGAAAATAAATAATCAGAAATACAGAACACAAATACATTTAGTGTTTACCTACTGGTTACTTCCAAGCTTCATCAGAATGTACATGAAAAAGCAACAAATCTCCTAGTCAGTAACACAGTCATGGATTTTTCAACAGTGCTCATGTTTGCAAGCTTTCTTTAGCTCAACATAAACATTTTTTTTGGAATTATTTGTTATCTCTGGTGTTAAACACCCCAAGAAAGCTGTCCCAATTGATTTTTCTACTAGTTTGAATTAGAAATGTTTGTACCGTTAATCCTTATGAAAACTTATCCATGCTTGTACCTCATAGGATAAATGTAGAAAGAAATCTGGAGTGCTGGAAAACACAAGCTGTCCAAAGCTCATTCAGAGCCTTCTGGGGTAGATTCAAAAACCAATCTGAAAAGCAGAAAGCAGGCTGGAGGGGTTATGTTGTCCCCTCTGTCATTCCAGGTCATTATTTGTGTAACCTGTTCTCAAAAATGTGTAGTGGTAGATATTCTCTGCAAGCTCCTAGGCAAGACTGAGAGAAAATTCAGGGTTTTGTTTCAAACTTGTGCCTTGGTTCAAATGAAAAAATGTGTTGCAGTGCATGCTACTATGTCATTAATTAATGACACTTTTTCTGTAAAGCATCTTAAGAGAATTAACTAATTCAATCTTCCATGGATAATGAATCCTAAGTATCACTTATTTTACTCCCAGTGACTTTAAAGTCACAGACACTTGAATACATGTCTCACTTGCTGATGAGTCTTCATTTTTACCACAACAGGATTTACAGTATCTTAAAACCTTTCTCATAACACCTGCTTAAAACATCCTGCTGCTACCCAGCTGGAGAGATGGCCAACACCACACTGCTCAAAACACATTTTAAGTAGGTTTCACTGTGAATATTGTCTGTCACTTAAAAGTGTTTGGGTTTATACTGAGAGGGAAAAAATCGAAACAGCCAAAAATCTTATGCGTAAATGAAGTTTCATTGTCACCTACTCTGATGCCTCCAGAAAAAAAAAAGTTTTTCACCAAAAAACTTGTGCATGAAGTTTCGTCATTTTCAGTGGAACTGGAACAACTTTGGAAGAAAGCATTGTGTATTACAGATTTTTTTTTTTTGTAAGCAATTCAATTCAAACAGTACTTTATGTAAAAAAAATAAATCTACTTCATCAGGGATGGATTTATACACAGGAATAAGACCTTGTAATTCAGACATTGACTTTTATTATTTGAACTTACATAATAATTCTTTCTTTTAATGTCAGAAATATTAAGCTCCTAATCTGCATGTACACAATTGCAAGACCAATTTCACATTGTTTTTCTACAATATTTATCATGTAAACATAGTTGGTTTTATTAGTTTTTGTGAAAATTATAAATCTCTTCATTCACTTTAACCAATATTTAGTTGGTTTTAGTATCTGAGTACAAGCCTTGATGCACCTTATAAACCTACATTTTTGTCATTAATTTCATCTTTACAGGATGGAATGATTATGTTTTCCTTCCCCAATCTAAGCAATGACAGGAAATGAAAAGACAGAGCTGCTTTGTCTGTAAACACATTGCACACTCACAGAACTGTCTCAGTGTTGTGGTTTAACCCCGGCAGGCAGCTGAGCACCACCGAGCCACTCGCTCACTCTCCCCAGGTGGGATGGTGGAGAGATATGGAAAGGTAAAATAATGCCATATGGGATAGGACATCCTTTTGGCCCATCTGGGTCAGCTGTCCTGGCTCTGCATCTTCTGGTACACCCCCAGTCCCCTCGCTGGCAGGGCAGCACAAAAAGTATAGACATCCTTGTCTCTGTGTAAGCGCCGCTCTGCAAAAACTAAAAACATTGGTGTGTTATCACCACTATATTCTTCAAAAATCCAAAACGCCGCGTACAAGCCTCTATGAGGAAAAATAACTCTATCCCAGCCAAAACTGTGACACTTAGGTATACCTATTTGCTGAAATGCTATTTCATCTACTTAAACTCTTTCAGTATTTAGCAAAAAAATGTCCTACTTTAAATTCTAAACATCTTGAGGGAATATTATCAGATGTAGCTATACCCCAGTGTAATTTTGAGTTGCTTGACACTTGTCAAATTTAATTATTTCTCCTGTTTTAGCTTTCCTCAGCTTAAGATTTTATTGCCAAGATATAAATCAGTCATCTATACTCAAGATATTAATTAAAAAAAAAAAAAGTAACTCTTTGCTTGAAGTGATTGAAACATTGAAGATCAACATACAAGTGAAAAATAAAAATAAAAATAACAGTATCAAAATGCTTTCTGCTTATTTGAGAACATTGCATCATTCGTAAAAATATAAGGCAAATTTTACTGTAGAAGAAGAAGAAATCAAGCAATGCATTGAAGAAAACCTGAATGCTCTTAGAAGCTGACCACTGTCTAGAAGAGATAGTGGACAACTTATACCACCTTTGGTGGAACTCAACTTTATAAGATACCATGGGATTTAATAGACGTGATAAAATGAGTATATTCTCTCTGATGTTTGTGATCAGTGTGATACATGCAAAATGACATGCCCTCTTTGGCCACAGACTCATCTTTCCCACAGTGACATAAAATGCTAAACCAAAACAAGCAAACAAACAAAACTTAAAATCTACATCAGCTGAAAAGATACAAACCTGGGAATATTCAGCTCACAAGTTCAACAGCCAAGTTAAATTTTAAGCAGATTAATTAATTTGTCAGATTTTCAAAGTTGTTTCTCTGAAAGCTGCTGAGTTTTCTGCACCAATGAAAAATTGAGGAGCTAATTTAGAAATTAGAACTTATCCTTGTTTATCCATTTTACATACGTACATTTCAATGTGCACTTCTGGGACTTGATGTTTATTCATCTCCTCTTTTGGTTACATAAGTGCCCCTCAGCTAAGAATGCCAGGCACTTGGCGGTGACCCATCCCGTTATTTACTGCTATTCTGTTGACAGTCTGACAACCTGTTTTCACCACCAATTCACTCATTCACCAGGAAAAGAGAAGTCATACTCCTTGTTAGGGACCACCTTGACAGCTAAATGTGACCCGGGACCAGGGATAGCCTGCTAAAGCCTGTCTCCTCCAAGCCACATCCCTATCAGTATCCCTGTTAGTATTGCCCAGCCTGCAGCTGCTGTCCTTCCAAGCTGTGACAAAACAAGAACTCATTCATTGACCTTAGTCACGGCCTTTAGTAGCGTGCTACCAATCCCATTCTTTCCCACTGTCGTTCATATCTCTTGCATTTTACTCCTCCCTTACCCCAAATTTGTTTTTCAAGGTAAAGGTGGTAATAGTACTTTCACCTAAATGACTTGCTGGGGAACCATCAGCATACAGATGAAGTGAAATCTCTATCTTTTTTTCATTTCTTTTGTCCTCTCAGAAAATCAAAGGGTGTGCACACATTAAGGAGTGAGACAAGGCTTGGACTGGGGACCCTAGGACCAACACTGAATGATGGGAAGATTGATCTTGTAGCAACCGCAGCTCTCAAGTGCCAACAAACTGGAGTAGTTCTTCTGTGTCCTTATTTACAAATGTGCTTTAACTTCTTGTCAGAATGACAGTTACTAAGCAGGAAAACCAAACTATTTTTAGGTTGAAAGAGAATGCCTGAGAAGTATGACAGAGTGCCTGAGAAATCTCTTAAGAGCTGTTTTACTAGCAGCCATCAGCAGACTGTTTATCTGAGAGGGCTAACATTAAGACGGGGGCCTGAATCAGACCTCCAGAGGTCATAACAGACTTATTTATCTATACTTAATTGTTCCTACAAACACATACAGCCCTTTCTCTGGGCTTCTTTTGTGCAATCCTTTAAATGCATATCCAATACCAAGGTGTAAAAGAAATATTTTGTAATGGACTTGGGAACACCAGTTACACTACTCAGAATGCAGCCAACCAGTCATGGAGAGCAGATTATTAATTTTTTATGTTATTCTGTTCTTTTTTATTGATTTTGAATATTCTTATTTGAATATTCATATTTTGAAGTTAAGATCCCCTGAACTGTGCTAGTTGCATATTTTTGAGCACTAGACCCATTTTTATTGACAGCTTGGGTGTGTATCACAATAGAACTGTGTAGCAGCAGATAACTAGGGTGTAAAAAGGGTACATGGGTGGCTAAATTCTGCCATTGTGGAGTTGCCAATCAAAACCCACATTATTATACAAAAATAAGTTGTTGCATTCACAGCAATGGAACTTTGCTGTCAATCTAAGGTATTATAGATAGACACTGCCTCAGACCAAGGTATAAAAATGGTTTGACTGACAACTGTACTCTGTAGCAAGAGCAGAATTCTCCCCTCCCAGTTTTAATTACATGTCTCTTGTAAATACATATATTTAAAAATATTAACTTAGATGCAGCTGTGTTTAACTATGATTTTCTTCCTAATCTTCCAGAGAGTTCCTTAATATTTGTGCAAGACTTTGAAGAACTGCATGACATGATAAGTATTATTGTTAAGCTGTCTGCTTCGCTCATGAAAATTACAGCATAGCTAAAAGAAGCAAAAGTGTTTCCAATATAACCCAGAACTGTTAGATGCTGAAAACTTTCAGAAAGCAAAAAGCCTTTTAAACCTGAAACTTTTCCTGTTGCTTTCCAAGTTGGGAGATTTGAAGGGAAAACACAATCCATTTTTTTTCTTCTGATACTTCCATTCCAACTCATCCTCTGACTCCCTCCTCCTCTATGAGATTCTTCTCTTCTCACACTGACTCAAGCTAAGTTACTTCCCAGCCATGAGTGCCACTACAGTGTACTGACTCTGAAAGTCTCTGTACATACTGATAACTCAAGGAAAAAATTGACAGAAGACCAACTGGATATAAACCACCCTGGAATATATTTAGTCTGGAAAAGAGAAGAATTTCTTCTAATTCTATATAGTGTATGTGGTTCTGTATTAGCCAATGATATCTATATGAAAACTAGTTTAACTAGGGTAGCTTATAAGGTTAAAGGACTTTTCTGTTGTGCAAAGCTGGAAAGCAAATATTCATAATGCTCTTGTCAAGAAGACTAGATACATTTTATAAGAACATTTGCAAAATATTTCTAATTTCTATTATTTTTTTTTCATGAGTAGCTTGCCTGGATTTTTTTTATATTTCAGTTTTTACAATTGCCAGATGGATACCAGTTATGATAATTTGTGTCTGGTGCTTAGGTATTTTTGTACATCTGCTTTTAAAATAGGCAGATGGAGTTTAGCTGAATTCTGTAGAACTGTGCCTGGTAAACAAGTGGGAATGAACCTGTGTGTGTGAAACTGTGAGTTAAGCTTGTTACATTTTGGTTGCTCCACTGCAAGAAAAGACCAAAGCCTTCTTAAGTATAATCACATCACCAATTGCTGAATAGTAAAAGAAGAATACAGCCAACTTATTGAAGTGCACCATACAAAATAACCTATACAGACACAGGAGAACTTGTAGAGTCTGCCTTGCAGAAGTGCTAAATACAAAGAAGAACTCATAGAATCATAGAGAATTATAAAATGTCTCGAGTTGGAAGGGACCTATAAGGATCATCAGGTCCAAATCCTGTGTCCCAAAAGCACCACCCAAAAAATCAGACCATGTGGCTGAGATCATTATCCAAACACTTCTTGAACTTCTGTGGAGCCATCAGGCTGGGTGGTGGCAGAGAATTCTTTGCTTTAAGAAAGACAATGACTGAAACTAGGCTGACATTGATTACTCATATGGGGAAGACCTCTGTGGTTAGCTGGGCACCTAGCCTCTTGCCAGATACAGGACAGCAGCATGGACAGAGGACACATCCACCTACAAAGGAAATTTGTTATATCACAACTGTCATTTGTAGTCTTTCATTATTAGTCCTTAGATTATGATAAGGCCATCAATGAATATCTGAGTTTCTCACATGTTCAGGCAGGACACAGTCACAGTACAGCTATGTATAAATAAACTGTTATTTCAAGTACTTAAAACCCTTGGTACAACTTATATCACTACCCATTATTGAGTACATAATAAATGTCATTGCCTTTTAATACAATTTCTTGTACTCTTGTGTCAATTTTTGGAGTGTTTTAGCGCACTGAGATTCATTATGGATATGGCTACAGTGACATTTGGTTTAATTAATTTCTCTATTATGTCACAGCTTGAATGAGAAGCAATTAGATATTAAAAAATGAGAATACTATGCTTATTCCATACTTTGGAAGAATCTTCAGTTTGCTTGTGAAACTACCTTAGACATAAATGCATAAGAGCAAAGTAGTTCTCACTCCTGACTGGTGTTATTTATTTTTCTCTATGGCAAAAGGTGGTCTTGATAAATTTATAGTGTTGCTGACTATAAATCCTCCTTGTTCTAGTTTTGAACAGCACCAGGTACAATGGAATCCCAGTCTTGAGATGAAGCTTCCTTGGGACTGCTGCTAAACTACTATTGATTAATAGTTATCTAAGTGAAATATTGGGCTCAGCTTCTTAGGTAACTGAGTTATCACACATCCAACAAATCAGGGGTAAAAATTAAAGCAATGTAGTCTAATCACTGTGACAGGCTATAGCTGGGATTTAGGGC
Organism: Anser brachyrhynchus; assembly: GCF_964034855.1. Classification (NCBI taxonomy): domain Eukaryota; kingdom Metazoa; phylum Chordata; class Aves; order Anseriformes; family Anatidae; genus Anser; species Anser brachyrhynchus. Next base: position 75,735,872 of record NC_137698.1, read on the forward strand.
TGCAGAGCCTGCTAGTGAACACAGGCTGGTAAAAATCTCCCATCATAGCTGTTGCTCCATCCCATCAGTGACACAACATAAACCAGCAAAAGTAATTGCCAGATAGCGCAATCACATCTGCGTTCAGCATATCTACTACAGTGCAAAAGAGTTCTTTCATGCTATTTTCTGGCAAAATCATGCCCCCCCCCCCCCCCCCCCCAAATGTAACAAATCCATAAGTTAGTACCAAAGCCCTCTTCCCCACCCAGACTGAGCAGAACCTAGATACAGGTTCCACAGGGGATGCTAAAAGACAGACCAGGGGATGCCAAAGGCCCCATAACAATTTCAGTTAACCTTTGGCTGGCACCCAGGGCACTGGGGTGTTATCCAAAACACAGCTACTCAACAGGAAAAGTTTCTTGCAAAATGCAGTGGCAATCAATAATTTCTTTCTGGACAGGAGTTGAGCTCACTTTTTAGGCAATATGAGAGAAGTTACAGTATTTGCTCCGAAAACGGGAAGCCTAGCTTCAATTCTTTCTGTGCCTTAAAAAGCTGCAACCAGCAGGTTGGGCTCTTGACAATGACTCAACAACCCAGTCATGCAAATTAAATATGTAAAAATTGAAATTTACTGAATTGGAGATCAGTGGCATGCAGACATACCTCTGCATGGCTATCACTGATACACCAAACTCTCAAGTGACACTTAGATGTTGGTCCCAGCATCTGTTTTACATTTTACCCAGTCACTTTTTAATATACCAGTCAAAACACTAACATCTCCCTCTCCTTGTCATTGGTTGACATATACCTGCTCCACAGTGAGTTACTTGACAGCAAAAATTAGCAGGTAGATTCAAGTAGAAAAGTTTTAAATTGTAGTGATAAATGGCAAATATTGCTTGGAAGGGAAGTAATTAAGATTGTGATGATACATTTAGCTCAGGAGGTGGGGAAAACAGAAATAACACCTAGTATTTCCAGTCATTAAGCATTGAAGTATTTTGCCAATTAAAATCCTACAGTGAAAGGAAAGCTCGAAGTACTTGCAAGATGATGACTCATTTCTTGCTAAGACAAAACTGCTAATGAAGAATTTTGCATGCCTTCACAACCAGATTCCTTTTCACCTGAGCCCCATGTAATAACATCAGATTTGGCTTATGCTAAATTAGAATATCCTGTGGAGATAATAATAATCCAATTAAAATCCCAATTCCTTTCAAAACCCACCTCTATCTGGACAGCCATTTCAGTTGTCACTGTTTAATTACATCATCTCAACAGCTAGGTGATGCTAATGGATATTTTTAGGTGTTACTTGGGTAAGTTTGGGTCTGGTTAAGGTCATGCTATCAAGCCTATGTCGTAGGCAGGGCTAGTTTAACAGTATTGTTAACATAAGCAATAAATATATACATTCAGCATAAAAGCTTTGCAGTAGATAGAGAATGAGCATGTGCTATGTGCAGGTCATTTTACACTAAGAAGCAAGCAGTATGAGACTTGGCTTGAGCGTGTTTTAATTTCAGATGATTTCCATTTCTCAGATTTGTTATTTTTTTCTTTTTTAATGGAGGAAAATATTTCCCTGCCTTAAAGCTGTCTCCCTATCTGAAGTCCGCTAATATTTTGAAGACTCCAAATAACAAAGCCTGACTTCATGATTAGTTTTTCTCCCTGCCTAAGATGAAATTTACATGGAGTTCCTAAGCAGCAAGGCAAAAATGGGAGAGAGAATTGCAGTGAGGTGCATTTTAGATTGCTGTTTAATAAACAACTTTTTTTTTCCAGCTTTCCACTGCTTTCCTAAGAGCAAATTAACTGAATGTGTTATTATTAGGTTCATAATGTTATTCATCATAGAATTATAGAATCGTAGAATCGTAGAGTCATAGCATTACAGAACCGTTTGGGTTGGAAGGGACATTAAAGGTCATTTATTTCCAACCCCCTGCCACCCACTAGATCAGGTTATCCAGGGCCTCATCCAACTTGACTTTGAACACCTCCAGGGATCCACAACTTCTCTGGTCAACCTGTTCCATTGCCTCACCACCCTCTGAGTGAAGAATTTCCTTCTAACATCTAATCTAAATCTCCCCACTTTTAGTTTAAAACTGTTCCCCCTTCCCTTATCACTATCTGCCCATGTAGAAAGTCACATCTCCATCTTATAAGCCCCCTTTAAGTACTGAGAGGTTTGGTTTCTTGCACCAGCACTCACATTTGGTGGTTTTTGAACAGCCACTTTTGTTTTATTGGGATCTTTGCTCCGATTTTACATCCAGATGGGTCATGGTTCTATTTGCCCCATCCCACTCATGTCTAATTAATTGTTACTGATTATCTTAAAATGCATGCCAAGCACCTCCCAGATATCTTAACTGTGGACAAAGGATTGTTCTATATGGACATTTCTTGAACTGCAGGAATAGTTTCCACTGGCTGTTGACAAGTGTGATTTCTACATGCACCGGTCAAAGCAGCCAACTGCCCACCACATTCTTCCTAATATTGTCATGAATTACAATCTCACAGTTGAGGAGTACAAAAAAATTTATATAATTCCAACCAGCTTATTACAGTTAACTGATTATCATTGAAGCCCAAAAGACTAAATGCAATTTCTGTGCTTTACTACTTGTTACCCTAAGTATCCACAGCTAATGAAAAAATAGGTGGTTAGCCTGCGGAGGTTCTGCAGTAGTCAAGCAGAATGAGCATAATGTTTTGCACTTCTTTGCAACACACAGCTTTAGAGAATTAACCAAGTACTTTCTGTTTATTTTGAAAGAAAGATATGAGAAAAATAAATAGGCCATTTTTATCCCCATCTGCAGCTTTAAAATGTAGAAGCAACAACATAAACATAAAATACATCTTAATCGATAGATAATGAGATTTTTTAGACACTGTAGCAATCTAAATGTTATATAAACTTCAGCTAAGCCTCTTAAGATAGCTATTTAAGCATTATGGAAATTTGATCTTTAATGTAGTGTAGTACAAAAAGGCCTTTACCCCAGCAAATGTATGATCTAAATTCAAATGCTAAACAGAGGTTATTAGTTATTAAAGCCACCCTAAAGTGTATGTATATTGGTAGCTACCATGAGTCACCCAAATTGCAGACTTTGGGCAGAGATTTCTTCCAAAATATCCATGTTTCTAAGAAGAAAAAAAATAATTAAATGTAGATTAACAGATTTCTGCAATAAAAACTGCATTATCTACTAAAATAGTTAACAGAAAAGCATTATAACCAGATAATGTAGAGACCATAGAGGGAAGGATATTACTGATTCTTCTCTGACCTAAAGGATTTAATCTTTCCTTATTAAAAAAAAAAAACCTCAATAGAAGATAGCTTCTTTGCTATTCACATATCATAAAGATTTTATGAATACTTTGATTTAAGCAACCATCCACCGATATATTGGAACTGCAGCTGTCTCTTTCTGATTTCAGAGGAAAGACCATATAGTAACCTGTAAACTACCAGCTGGTCAGGAAAAGTAAAATTTAAATGAGATATTCATTAGCATTAATTAGGAAAATTAACATTTTGGGGGTATATTTCCCCTTTTTATAAATAAATAAATAAATAAATACAACTATCTTATGGCTGATCATTTCTTTAAAGGGGTTTTCAGAGCACACACCTCCACGTTCAATGAGCATACAAGGTTACGTCTTTACAGGAGTATTTGGAAGAAATAAAGGAAGGTCTTTGCATGCAGTTAGACAACAACAGCAACTTTTATGAGAAAATAAAGATGTTTCAGAAGGGATGAGACAGCAGGGTCACTGCACTGCAGGAGGATGTGTGATCACAGATTCTGATTGAGAAGAGACTGGCATTGCTGAGACAGAAAAAGGGAACATAGAGGACAAGTTTGCTTCCAACAGCCACCCACTTTCTGGTCCTAGTCCCCCAAAAAGTAGCAGGCCAGCAGGAGCACCAGGAGCCAAGAATTTACACTGACCTTGGTTTGTCCCACATTTTCCCAACATATTTTTTCTTATTTGATCTTAATTGCACTTCATTCTCAGAGGCATTTTAGTCATCTAAGATCAGTACCAAATGAAAACACTTAAAGCTGTTATCACTGAAAAAAGTATTTGTTAACCTTTTTGATCCTTCCCAAGAAGTTTGCAGCTTCTGCAGCAATCGAATTGTAGAAAAAAACAATTTTTAAAAAGAGGATGTTTAAATACATTCTTGGTTTCTTTCAATTATGGAATGCTCCTGCCATGGAGACTTTTGTCATTTGAAAGGCTACGTACTTAAAGAGTTGAGTTTCACCCTTTGCCAGTTTCACGTTGTTAAGAATGCTATTTGTCCCTTCCTGCTTCTTTCTGCAGAAATACCAGCTTGTAAAAGTTTGCTAAACAATACATTTAATTGTCTTTATGGTGCCAAGTGGAGCATAAAGTCTGTGTGGGGTAGCATTCATAGCTATCAAAACAGCTCTCTGGAAAAGATTTCTGTGTTATTTTATGGTACTTGTCTTCTCTCAGAATGTCATTTGGCTTTATGAGAATCCTGGATCATAACTTTTCAAGGTAATGAATAAGACATGACTCATGACTATTTTTTTTCTTTTTTTTCTTTTTTTTTTCTCTTTCTTTTCATTTTATATACTTGTTTGAAATATAATGTGATTGAGAGAACTTTATTTAATCCAGAAGTGATCTGGATAGTAAATCGATATTAATCAGGTAATACATCCAAGGGAAATTGGAACCATTGTCACATTTGGCACACTTGTTTGTTACATTTATGAGCTCATCCAGTTAATTAATTATTACAAAGCTCCCAGTGTGTCAGAGTGGGACCCTCTAAGCTAAAATGTTTCCCATTTCATAGTAAGGATGCAAGAGTCATGCTGTCCTTCCACTTCTTATCCATTAACCATGGAAGACAAAATTCCAAAAAAAATACCATGAAATGGGATTGAGCCACAAGAACAAATTACTACAAGGTTACTAGGTAGGGATATTTCACCTATTATTTACCTTGCAAAAACTGTTCCTAAGCACAGTTTTAACCCAGAACAAGCATGCCATAATTCGGGGTAGGCTATCGTGCTTTGTAAGAGTAGGACAATTCTAGCTTGTGTTAGCCTAAGCACTGGAACATGTGCAAAAGGAGGTAAAGAGATTTAAATCCTCGCCCTATAGAGTTTGCCTTGTGGAAAAAAATTCATCTGGATAAAACAAGCTGAAACTGCAAGTGTGGGCCTAATCCTGCCTGTGTTCTGGGAAAGGCTACAGGTGGCTCAAGCACCTCCACAGCACCCTTAAAAAACACATCCTAATAAAACTTTCTATTCACAATCTGCTTAGGCTTCTACAAGCAAAAGCCTAAAACCTTCTAGGCGTAACTAAACAACAGTTTGAGTTGTACGACCACCAGAGGCTACGCCCTGTTTTGTTGCAGAATGCAGATCCTTCTGGATACTTGTGTTCTTTGCTTGAATTTGGAGGGTGCACATCAGTGCACCAGAATCCTGTTTCCAGTGCAACCAACAAATTCGCATCTTTTTTCATATACTCGCAACGGCTTATCGCTTTGGGCTTCTACTGTGGAAAACAGAAGCTGAGAGTTCTGTGTCCTGGGACTAAAAACAAAAATTAAAACCTCCAGACATAAGTTGGATGTCTCTCCCCAAGCAGTCCAGTGCAGAGTTGTTGGGGTAGCTGACGTTTGGCTGGGGCTGAGCCCAGAAACTTTTCCTCTCCTATCCAAAGATCTGACAGCGGATTGCATCAGGTTTAATGATCTGCATGAAGTGAAAGGGCAGGACATTCAGTCAGATGAAAAGTGGAGACCAGGTGTCAAAGTTACTGCCTCCGTATGTTGTTGCTTACCGAGTAAAATTACTTACAAATTTGCAAGGACCAGCTTCTCAGCTGCTACAGACTAAAGCACCTCAAACCAAACCACAACAATATATGCTTTTAAAAAATATCCCAGACTTTACATCTTATGACAGGCTACTGAATTCATTTCCAGTCTTAACTACTATATCTTCATTTCTTTCTTCTTAAAAATTGGTCCTCTGTAGTCTTCCGAGCAGGAAAACTACAATCTGAGTTTTCATGTGGCTGTTGCCATGGTGTGGTTTTTAACTCGTGTTCTAGAATCTTCTTAGCTTTAGCTCACCCACTTTTGTTTCCGGGCAAACTCAGTTCTCGGTTCTAACTTTCTTAATGTATTGGTAGCATATGTTGCTTTAATTTACTTCTTCTCTGATTTTGGTAAATAGTACAGGGGAAGTTGCCTAAAATGATGTGAAGTAAGTTTTGAAAGCAGTTACAATATTAAGAATGATAATTGTGTTGGCCAGGGATGAGTCATACGTAACAAAATGCAAGGAATAAAAATTTGATGCTATCTTGTTTGGCTGAAATAGCTCTATTCCTTCTGGCCAAGCCGAGTCAATAATTATGTCTTGTTCCTTCTATTTTTATGATTCTTTTTCTGTTATTTGTTTAATATAATGAGATTATGCATCAAAATAAAAGGAAAACATCGTTGTTATGAGCTTGCTCTAAAAACATAGCTATTTTTTGTTATGACCTCAGAATTATTATTTTTCAAGTCAAAGTCAATTCACTGCCTGTTTAACATTATTAAATTAATATCACCTGCAAGATTTATGGAAAATAGTAATGAAGTAATAAATATGACCCTTCTAATAGCAATCAGCCTTTGCAATGGATAAAAAAAGAAATGTCTTTTAAAAAAATAGAAAATAAATAGGCAGAGCCAAAATGAGAAATTTCAAAACCAGGCTTGAGTATATACAGGATGAAATGAATGGAGGGACAAGCCACAGTACCGCAGTACACATATATAAAAAATAGGGAATCAGCAGAAGATCTGGAAAAATGTATAGAGTGTAAACAGAGGAGCAGACTCATATAAATTCTGTATTTTAAGAACTCCTTTCCAAACCACCATGACCAATTATCTACCTACCAGATAACTATCAGGCACCTGCCAGCAGCTGGGATTTCTAGAGCAGGACTCACAGCCTACACTACATCAAGACAACCTCTACATCAAGACAGGGCGGTTCAAAACATACACGGTATGTCACCCACCACCACAGTAAGTCACAAGCCAACTCTCTGTGGCTCTGCCACCCTTTGCTAACACAGAGTGCTTGGCATGGTACAGCCAAAAGCTGTTTGCTGCAACATACCCCTCTCTGGCAACACCAGAGACAGATCTCTTTGCATTACACCAGGTGATTGCAACCACCTGCCACATTAATTTTACACACAGCCTTTACACTAAAATTCTGGTGTGCTGAATGGCAATGACTACATGTCCTGGAAAAGTTCAAGAAGTAGATTGTATTTTTCAGTAATGCATTTCTATACCCATAGCTTTGTGCTACCTTAAAGCACTCTAAACCTAAGTAATTAACAGAGTGGTATTGGGTACAGCCAACTCCATTGTCCGAGGAAGGATATGAAGACTGTATATTCAAACTACACCATTACTTTCTCCTTTTTTTTCTTTTAACAAATAGGAAAGGGATATGCTACTTAAAGTATTCAAGGAAAAACAACTATAACAACACATTGGTGCTTACCAAAGACTCATGATTTTAAGGATCTTGACAATAAATTTTAAATATTTATAAGGCTACATCTTCAGCAGTATTTAACAATGTGGATCTGTAGCAGATTTACATAAGGGATAGAAAATAATATTTAACGAATTATCCAGTCTCAATGTAAAACTCTTCTTCCTACAAAGCTCTGAGGCACAACAGTGTGAAGACATAATGGAGCGACCAGGTTAATGCTGAACTGTTTCCAGTATGTTCTCATCTTAATCCTTTGCCCTCTAATACATGTTTTCATTGTGCAAATTTTACGACAAAAGCCTTCAAGATTTAAGCTCCTTGCCCTTTTCCATAACAACTGGTGTTCTCCTTTGCTGTGCTGTCTATCTCAGAGATGTTTATTCAGCACTGATTTCTTGCCAGTCTCTCAAGATGAAGCCAAACAGCTGTAGCAATGATTTATTTTTCCTTTTTTTTAAAGAATGACATCATTTTTTTATTTTTTTTTAGCAGAGATGGAAAAACAAACAAGAGAAAAGCACACAATTTACCACTGATAAAGATATAACACAAAAAGTAAATATTCAAGACTGTTGATGTTACTGCTCCGGAGTTAATTTTCCATTGTAAACCATGATGATAGCGCACAGGAACTTCAGAGTGTGACAGAGGAAATTCTGTGCGATAGATGCGGTCTTCTACCTTCAAGAGAACAGAAAGATTAAACTAGAAATAAAGGAAGATTGTCTTTACCACTTGATTGAAGTATATACTTATGGATGTGAAAATTCTGTTACGGTTTCAGCTTCCCACATGACATGAAGAGGTTTGCATATGTTTTATGTCTGTTGCTTATGGGACACGTTTAGTTCCAAACTGAAGGCATTGCATTACTCTGTCCCCTGTGGCGACTCTGTGTTGGAAATGAGCCTGCATCTCTTTCTGCTTCATGAAATACTTGAACTTAGCAAACTTTTCAAATGTCACAGTCCTGAAAAGAGAGGTTACCAAAGTAAACCAGTGATGAGAATAGATTTCTGGAGAGACTATCCCTCTTTTTTTTTTTTTTTTTTTTTTTCCTATGCAGAGGTCATTTTTTTCTCAGTGTATATATATGCCTCATGAGAAATACTGGAACTACTGATGTACGGGGTCCTTTAAATAAATATATGGGGGTGTCATTTCCCATTGGACTAGTGTTTAATTTTGCAGTAATTTCCTGAAACCCATGGTACTAATATACATGGACTTGCAAGACTTCAGTATGGGCTACTTGGTTGTTTCAGAGGAACTTAGGGAGCATTTGAAGACAGACGAGAATCAGCCAAAATGGGTTAATTGGATTCATTAATATATAGCCAAATACCTCCATCTTGTAAGTGGGCGTGCACATACACACACAAATCCCTCCCTTCAGAATCTAAGCTCCACTACACCAAATGCTCTGAAAACACACAGGTCAGTAAGAATTATTTCAATTTTCTGCATCATTTTGGAGAGGTATCTGCTGATAACAGCAAGTTAAGGCCTGCACATCTCAGGCTTTATGCACAGCTTCTTCGGCAATGAAAAGACAAAAATATTTTGTGAAAGCAGTTTGAGAGATGATTTGCATTAAGCAATTCTAAGCATGATCTTGCAGTTTACTGCTGAAATTGATCAGAGTGAAAAGGTACACATTTCACATACCAATATGCTTGGAAAAGCTTCCACATTGAAAGTGTTTTGCAGAATTACTGTACAGACAGAGAATAATATATATTTTTTGTTTTGCATCTCTCAGGCGACTGTTATGGGCTTCCTATATCCTAGCAAAAGATGCCGGGATCTAAACCCTATAATTAGACTTCCTTTCTAACCACTGGGAAAGACTTAATCTCATATTGGTAAATCCTGCTGTGGGAAGAAATGCTCTCTGCTCTATAAGTGTCCATTTCTCTCCATCGTGTAATGACAATCTAATCTCTGACAGACATATAAATTACAGAGTTTGATGAGATGAATTGCACCTCACATATCAGGATGATAAATTACAGCAAACACATAACTTCTTTCTTTGTACTATACACTAATAAATATTTACTACTTTAATTACTATTAATACTGTTCTTATTACTCTTAAATAATGTATAAATATTGCATTATTAACCACCATTCATATTGTTGCTGATACTGTTAATAATTAATATTTATTAACTTAATAAATATTTATTACTTAATAATACAAAATATTTTTAAGGGAACGGATCTTAAAGGTTAAGACCCTATGTTTCTTAGCTCCTAAGGAGTCAGTTCAGGGAAATTTATTGCTTGTTATTTTACAATACTCTGTGGTCATAGACTAATTATCCCATATCAGAGCTATCCAGAGCAGGAGTCACAACTTTGGTAAGAGTCCCAGCATATCCAATTGAGGGATGATGCAACCGAGACTGAAGTCTGTAAGACAGTCTGCTGGAATCTGTCATTCCAAACAGGAAAGCCAGGATGCATAAGCTTGACAGAGATAAAACAGAAAAGAATAAACTAATTTCATTTATTTTTTACCAACAGAAACAGTATTTTGAAAAAGCACGCATTCCTGATGTCAGATGAAGAGATATGTTATGTAAACATCAACCTACATGATAAATGAATGAATAAAACTGGCACCAGAATAAAAAGCAACTTAGTCCAGATGACAGTGTTACATACTAATCTACATAGTGCCATAATAGGTCATACATCCTCAATTTCAATGTTCGAGAGTCACTAAATATATACTAAACATTCAAGAATCATGAATGTATTTGTACCCGGCCATCTGCAGTATTATAAACATGAACTCTCCTCACTTAGCTGAAACAAATTAGAAGAGATTGGAGTAATTGGAAAGACATTTTTATAACTTCAATGCTGGCATACTGAATGTTATCAAGATAAATGCTCTATTCAGACTTGGTTCTCTCTGTTCCATCTACTGATTGCCTTGAGCAGAGAGAAAGCATTACGAGATATCCAGTTGGTAATTGGCAAATTTATTTGGAGTGAAAAATTTACTGGAGTTCAAAGGAGAAATCAACCCCTAGTTCTTCCATCCTTACTCTCCTCAGTCCTCCTACGAATGTGAAAATGCAAATGAATATGAATCACTACTGCCCGCCTGGGTGGAAATGCAGCAGCCAAGCGCCAAGTTGCATTGATTCTCAGTGAGGTGAAGGAAAGTTGAAGGAACTCAGTATCTCTTGGCATGAACACCCTCAAATAAGAAAAAGACCTTTTCTCCAGTCAGCATCTCCAATGTTCCTATTTTCAGACCCATTCCCTTGATTTGCTCAAATAATTGCAGCAGTTAAGTATACAAATTGGGAAATTGCAGACAAAGAAAAGTGAGTTTTGAGATCTCAGTTGTATTTGTACTTACCATTAAGAGTGACTCATCTTAAGGATGGAGAAATAGCAAGACTGAAGAAACAGGCCCGTTTAAAGACAAATCTAGATAGGTAAGTTGAGTTTTACTATGAAAAATAATAATAGTATTTGCTCTTTCTACTCTGTATCTGAAAGAAATTAAAAAGCGTGGAGTGTTTCTGCAGAGGAAAAACACAGCTGGGAGTGTCAAGCATAAATCAAGCCTTGAACTGGTGCAATCAGACATTTTAAATGGCAGATCTTTTTCTGAGGCTTCTATGAGTAGAGGCCATGCTGCTGCCATGAATCAGCTTGCGGTGTTTATCCCTGAAACAAAGCTCTCTCTTTTGATTTTACTGATGGGATACTTAAATCAGTAGGAAGTCATTTCTGAATGTAGACACAAGGACAAGTGTCAACTGTTGGTGAATTTTCTTTCAAAAATTGCTAAATACGCACCAACAGTGTTCCAATAAGGTTATGGGTGGGGGGGAGAGTGGAGGGGGGGGGGGGGGGCGGGAAGAAGTAAATTATTCCTCCAGAAACTCTCAAAACCATTAGCATTCCCATTAGGGATCAGAGTGGGTACAAGGAGAAGAGTGTCTTGGACTGTTGATTGCCAGGACTGTAAAGACTCTAAGAAAAATTATGCCCAAGACTGCCTGGCAGTCTACCTTGCTTCCTAACGGGTATCAAGAAGAGAACACTTCAAAAGAAGCAAGAGGACTAAGAGCAAACCTCATGCACCTAGAAAACCTCAGACACCTAGAAAACCTCATTTAAGGGCATGCACTGGAGATGTCTGCAGAAGTAATTCAGTCGGAGCTTTGCTTCAAAAGACTCCAGAAATTAATGCAATTTTCTCTACCTGCAGAAAAACTTGAAGGCCCACAGGGAGTCGGTAGAGGAAGGTCTTTCTTGTGGCCTAGGCACAGGAGATATGGCTGAAATCCAGGAGAATGCTGGAAAGTAACCACGATAAATCTTGGCCATGATGTCTCCAGTTAATATAAAAACTGGTCATTTTTGAGAGAAGAAGAGGTGCACATTAAAATAGCCAGTTCCAGACACACAGAAATCTATAAGCATGGATATAGCTGCAGATACGCAGCAAGAAACAGCTTCCTTCTCAAAGTGATCCCAATTGAAATTCATCCTTTCACAAGCCTGACATACGTGACCTCTCTGGATAGCAGCAAGGCAACTTGCTTGGCTTGGAAAATGTCACGGAGAGGACCAGTTGTTCAGTTGCTAGCATTTTGCCCTGAAGGCACTGAAATGATGTCAGAAACAACCGATTTCTCTGACAAAAAAATAAAGTAAGAGCCAAAATATACCAGTAGAGTAGACAAAAGCAAATGCTGGGGACAGAACTGAAATGAAGCCCAAACATTATTCACACTAGGCTACTTATATCATGAACAGTCATCTCTTAAGCGTTTTCATCGGTACCAAGAATAGGAAGGCTAGTGGTTTAATTGTTTAATTATACCTTTTTTGTTGTTGTCATCGTTAATTTTAAGAGCAGAGACATTAATAAAACATGGCAGATTTGCTTTTAAAGTTCTATGTTAGGTAACAGTTGTCTCACTGACCCTAAGGCTAAGGTTTCTAAAACTAGAAAACTTTTTTTTTCTTTTTTTTTTTTCTTTTTTTCTTTTTTTTTTTTCAGAAAACTCTTTTTAAATGAGGGAACTTGGATGGTTGTATGAGGTTTATACTAACAAATGATCTGTTTATGTCATTGGTGGAAAAAAAAGATCCAGACTTAGAAGCAAAGTGGCCATTTGTGAAGGATGGAACCTGGTCTCCAGGGTGTCTTCAGACCTCTTAGCTTTATTCCAGCAAGTTGGCAAAACCTGAAGTGTTTCAGAAAGAAATGTAGTCGGTGGACCTTTTTAAGACCTCTCTTGGAGGTCTCATAAAATTCCCATCTCACCTCTCACCATCAGCATAATCAATAGTTTTAAGATTGCCTTAAGAGTATGTCTTTTCCTGCAATGACTTGAGTACAGCGTGGATTAAGGGAGCTAGGACATCACCATCATTTTAGCCTTGGAGGTTGCAGCTTTCTTTCACTTAGCTCTCAAGGTAGATTTATGCTGAACTTTTTAACACCTGCAGCAAGCTGCATGCTGCTCTAGCTACTGTCTTACTAGATCTCCAATAACTAACGCAGAAGCTCGCATGGGTAGAGAGATGCATATTAACATCCTTCTTAAACTGCAGAACCCAGAAGTAGACACAATATCCCAAGTGAGGCCGCACCAATGCTAAATTCAGTGAAAATGTTAAATGCAGTGTACATTAATGTAGATAGAGGTGCATATCTACTGTCAGGTAAGGATTTGAATTCACATATTTCAGGCTGAGCTCTCCAGTCCTTTCCATGTTTTTGTGTTGACTTAGTGTCAGGCTGGAATGAGTCAGCTGGACGTTCAGGTGGACAAAAGCACACCAGATTAGAGATGACAAAATTAGTATGGGTGGGGACTGGCAATGTCTTCAGATACAGATTCATAAAAACCTTTTCTTTCAGCCCTTCCAGACTTCTTTACAGGAATACAAACCTTTCTGAATTCTTTTTTTCAGCTGCCCATGGCTGGAGCATCCCCACAGTGTCCCTGAGCCCATTCATTAGCCTTCTGCACACAAGCCCCAGTGGTGAGTCCCTTGTTTCGATACCCACCCCTGCCTCTCCTCAGTGCAACCCACCAACTCTTTCATTTATGTCTGCCAGCATTTCTACTCAGTGAGGCATAATACAGAAGCTGACAGCCTGATGATACCTCAGATATTAAGACAATGCCATTTTGCACTGGAAGACAATGGGAACTCAATTGTTCTTCACAGATCAGCCTGAATAAAAACAGATGATTAACAGGTCAGTCTTGTAAAAATAAAATAATAATTTAAAAAATTTAAAAATAATTAAAAAAAAACAACAACAACAACAAGAAAAAACAGATAAATAATCTGTGCTACACAGGCATTTCTTTTTTTAGGCCTTCCTTGTGATTAAGGTGGAGGCATATGTTTTACGGAAGAAAGCACTGATAGAAATCTATGTTGGTAACAAAGAATCCTGATTAGTACCAAAGAGGTGTTATTACATTTGGGGAACATGTTGCTTAATTCACCATTGGACTTCAGTCAGGCATTCACATTTGACATTCAGGAGTCAAGCAAATGATTCAAGGTGAAGAAAGCAAGCATTGTACTGATAAGATAAAGGTGTTTAATCCATTAGTTCACTTGGTGAGGATGTTAAGAGAAGAAATATTTCCTTGTAAGGAGGGATGGAGTGCTTAGCAATAGCAGGCTTCCTGAGCGGGCACACAGCAACATCATGAGGCTGAGAAGCTGGAGTTAGAGCCAGTCAGGTTGAACACAGCATCAACACGCAGATCTACGGAAATTAACTAACCACTTCCATAATTCATCCCATTCATTTCGAATCACCAAGCTGAGATTGAGTTAGGAGAAAAGCTCACTGGAAATAATTGTTTTACATTGTGTTTGTGACCCTTTCAGCACACAACTCGGTTTGAGCCTAATACTTCCCAATCAATGTCAATGAATCGAAGGCTGAATAATTATTTCAATACGTATTTTTATAATAGTTTCGGCTATATGCTAAGTTCTTTGGACTAAAGATGGAACAAAATATGCCTCAAAATTCTCAGGGTACTTTCTGCTCGGCATTAAGATAATGATTATAATGAATATTCATGCTTCAGAATTTTGTGTCTCCTGGGTGAGTTGAGCGGGATTTAAATTTCCCTTGGTACAAAGTTGGGCAGACATACTTGTGTGTATGTGATTTGGTTTGGTTTGGTCTCATTGTCTGAAGCTGGAGGCAGGGCAGAAACAACGCAGGTCATTGTGCTCCAAGCAGACAGAGAACTTTCCTTGTTAGAGACTGGATAGATGCGTTATTATCACATCTGTGGTCACAACATTCATCAGGTTGGGATTCTGGAAGAAATCACAAGGAATGGAAGGCAGAGAGGGGCTCCCATCCATCCTTTGCACCCTTTCTTTTTTTCACAGATCCTGCAGGCATCCCCCACCTACCGTCTTTCACCTGCAGCCCTAGCTTTCCCCTTGCTCAGAACACATTAGAGGTAAGCCTGTAGAGAAATGAAAAACACCTTTCATTCTGAAGATACTGGACTGATAGAAAGAACAAAATCATGGCACATGGTAGGCAGATGCAAGTTTGCGTTCTTTCAGATTGGCTGGACATGAACTGGCTTAAATCCCAAACGTATATGGTTTCTGTGATTGAATTATGGCCTCAGTACATTACTACACTAAGTCTGGTGTGGAGCTGTCTTGTATCCTGCTAAATCAAAAGCCACTTTGCATCTGCCTGAAATCTGTTGTCTATACATGGAGATACACAGGTAGGATTCAATAACCTGTCTTTTCATTAAGTTTAAGACCAGGAGATCCCATGACATTTATTCTGACCTCCGTTACATTGCAAATCCTAAAATCAGGATGCCAAATTAGCAGATACATTTGACCTTCATCTTCCTGTGTTTCAGTTTCTCATCTGCAAAATAAGCCCAGTAATAAGGGAGTCTGCATTTACCTGTGTTAGCCATTGCGAAAATTAACCACATTCATATTCGGAAGGCAGAGTACTGTATCAATGAGAGTCACAGTAAAATCCAGTAGAAAATTGAAGGTTTTGAAAAATGTTTTGAGAATATGGCAGAGGCATCAACCACTGGGAAGTGGGAGATAAAAACTGAAAAGCTTCTGTTCTAGGAAGTACTGTCAATACTGGGTCAAAAATGAGACATGGCTTCTGTAAACAGAAAAGCAAGACTTGATTCTGTAATTCAAAAACACAGATGAGTAATAGATATCAGGATTAGATGACCAGGGAATTCTCCCTTCACTTTTTCCACGTTCTTGAGTTGCAAATTTGCACCTGAAAAGGTGTTCTTTAAAAGTAAGGAGGGGTGTGTGTGCATATATGCTGTTATACAAAGACTATTGCTGTTTGACTGGGTTTCTTCCCCTTCCTGCAACTCTTGTGGTCGTTAGTATTACTGGCTTTTCTAGAATTGTTTTCTTATCTACCTTGCTATTTTCAGGCCTGGTTCTGCATCATTTTCTTGTGAATATCCAGACCTAAATAAATTTTTAGTCCTAAAGATCTAAATTGGGGAAGACAAGTTTATGATCTGCATGAAATACCTGTTATTAAAGATTATGTCAATTATAGTTAGATCAACATCACCTTTCAGTTAGATCTGCATCACTAAGATGGTTGGATTATTAGGCTTTGTAGCTATGCTGGTGATTTATCTGATACATCTCAAATTATCCTAAACAGCTATTGTTGAATTTCAATTAGTCTTGGCAATTCTCTAACGCTGTAAGAAAACAAAGCCCATCCCGATCGGCATTTCTATGATGCCTTAACACTTTAACCTAGCACTGGCTTAGAGTCTGTACGTGACAACAGTCTCTTTTTCATTTTGTCTGGTCTCTGAGACACCACAGAAGGCATCAGGGAATGATTCTGGTGCTTTTTCAGTTATTTCTATTGTGATTTTGGCTCAAAGCAAGCAGAGCCACTATCTCCAAGGACTTTGGTTTCCCTCCAAGATTCTTCCCTTGCCCGCCTGGAACATATGTTACCAAATTGTGAGTGGGTGGCTAAAGGCATGTGTCATTGTTCCTTTAATTTATGCATATCCACAGTGCAGACGATTTTTACATAAAATACCTCCTTCTAGATTACGGATTTGATTTTCAATGCTTATGTGGGTCAACTCATATGTTAAAACCATTGTTAAGTGTTTGTGTATTCAGAACACTTATGCCAGACTGGCTGCAAGAGTTATACAGCTGACATATTTAGTGTATTTGGAAGTAATTTTCAAATAATATTCTTCTCTGTGAATAAAAAGATCTGAGTAAGTGATAATTAACTCCAAAGGAAATTCTGGAGTTAAAATGTAGTTACAAAAGTTTGGTACAGCTTTAATTCCACCAAATGTTCAGTATTTGAGTGAGCCTTGCCTCAGCTAAATCAACTACCAGTGCCATCTTAGTTTTTTAACATTTTAAAGAGCTTAAAATCTGCATCATAATAATAACTTCGCTAAGCTAGTTTAACTGGAAAAAGGCGATACATAGCTACCACTGAAGTGAAACACACACTTCACAACAGAAGATAGACAGGATGTGGCGAATATGTATATGCTACTTAAATATATGCTGGCTATACATGTTGGTAGATGAAATGTGCAGAGACCCAAACTTGAATTTCCAGATCGGAGGAAAGACTTCTCTTGGAAAAATAAAATAAAAACAAACAAGCACACAAAAAAATGTCATTGGTTCTTTAATAAACCAAAGAAAAAGATATTTTGATTTCCTGTCATTTCTGAATAACAGCACCGCGTCCCAAAGCCGTAGCCTTTAAGCCTCAATCATCCTTAGTGCTGACACTCTGGAGGGCAGAGACATCTCCTCCCTGATATGTAAAGGAAAATGTTCTTGCCATTACAATGTTCACCCAGGACAAGGGAATCCTGTATTTAATTCACTTCTCAATCTCTGTCTTCCTGTAAAGCCTCTGACAAGTTACTAAGCACCAGTATTATTACTCTCTTGAAACCAATAGAGAAAAACAACAGTCTCCTGTCTTCAAGAATTATTGCCATAATAAATGCTTTTAAAGTTTCACGGTACTTTTATTATAGACAGTCCTTACAGCAACCTCAGACGAGTCTGCGAACTGTGAGGGCAGGTGAACAACTGCAGGAGAACAATTCATAATACATATACTTTTTCAGACAGAGTTTGTTTTAAAAATTCTGCCAGAAAACCAAAAGTCATCATAAAACTCCTCCGCTGAAATTTATCTTTATGAAGGAGATAGAAAGTATTCTCATATTTCTTCAGGCAGCCAAAATATATTTAGTCAAAAAAGCATGTTTCTTCCTTTCTGTAGACAGAACTAAATTGTCAGAGGTAGTAGTAATTTATTTTCATCTACTTTATTTTCAAAGACAAGTCTGATGCAACAGATGCATGAAGAAAATAAATAAATAAATAAAGTTATATAGATCTTATTTCTCAAGCATGCCTAAAAAAACAGGTTCTTGTGTTTCTCAGAAAATGAAGGTTTCTCAAGCATGGTTCAAATCCTTTTATGATCCAGAAGGGGTTTTTTGACCATGTCAATTTCCAAAGCAAAACCAACTGAGATTTCCTTAATATCCCCCCAAATGAGCTTTTATATGATGAGTGACTTTGTCCCAAAACATAGCAGTTCAGAGCTGGAAAAGATTAGAGACTCTTTAGTCTGGAAATAGAAGATTCAGGAAAGTCATAATAAATCTTCAAAATAAGTAAAATTCTCATGCAAAAAGAAAATGATTTTTTTTTTTTTCTCTTCACCTACCATAGATAAAATGAACACAAATTCTGGCTTACTTGGCACAGTATAGCTGGGTCAGATTAAGTAGGAGGGCATATCACTGATAGACATCATTGAATTATTCAGTACTCCTGACTGATTTCATGGAGCACAGTTATGCAAAGAAGTCAGGGCTTCACTTGCCTCTTCTGTGCAATGCCTCAATGGTAGATTTCAGTCAGCTTGTTGGAGAAGGTAGATCTGCTGCTTGTGAAATTAGTTGCTGTCCCTAAAACCCAAAATGAACTACTGGGTTAGGCCATCCTGTGCATCTTAGCTCTGCAAGGACATGCAGCTTTTCTCTTATGGGGCTCAAGCAGTTTCCCATGTCTCTTTAGACATTTGCTGGTATGACCTATAGAGGTCTAGTTCTGGCTGGGTGTTATTGCACCAGCTTATGGATACTGTGACAAAAGCAAAATTTGGTATAGACCCAATTAGCAGCTGAGGGTTCCAGTGACTTTAGTACATCACTTGCTGTTTGGCACTAGGTACCCTAAAACTAATTTTAATGCATCTCTGAACCTACTGAAGGAGAGAGTTTCTCTTACTTGTCATGTCATGTTTTCAGTGGTGAGTTACTGTCCTCCCACCAAAACTCACCCATAGGGTTAAACTTTCTGGGAGAATTGCTGATCAAAGAGGAGATGCTAGAAATAGATTGACGCCTCTGGAGACTGGTAGACTTTCCCTCAACGTGACTGGAGAGCAATGTTCAGGGTTTAAACAACAAGTTTACCACTGAATTGACTGGAGCCTAACCTAGAATCAGTGACCTGCCCTGCAAGGAGTAGCAAGAGGAGATTCACATTTTAGTCCTATCATAATCTGTCTGACCTAATAATTAAAAAATAAATAAAAATAAAAAATTAGAAGACCCTTAAGTATCTAATTCATATTCCAGTAAAAGCGGCTTTTCTTTGACTTTAAACCTTACTAATATTTGTGACAGAAGCTCACAGTGAAGGAAAATGTCCAGGCAAATCTCATGATTGCCTACCCAGAAGAATTAAACGGTGAATGTAAATGTTACATAAGGAGGTTTAAACATCACCGTGACAGTGGTCAAACACTGCAACAGGTACCTGGAGAACCTCCATCCTTGGAGATATTCAAAATGCAACCAGATAAGACCCTGAACAACTAACTGTAAGTTTGAAGTTCACCCTACTTTGAGTAGGTTGGACTAAAAACCTCCAGAAGTCTCTCCCACCAAAAAACATGCAATAATTCAGTAAACAGTTGAGTACACCTGGCCTCCAAGACAACCCTTGTGCCAAATGCTGTTTGAGAAGGACCTTAAAGCACCTGAAGTACTGGTGAGTGGCTGTTTGTGATGCTGGTGTCACAGCAGAGCAGAAAGCAGAGTACTAAGCAGAGAACAAACTGAGAGTGATGGACGTACAGATCCCAGATGTCCGGAAAACTTCCCCCAAAGGACAGGACTCTTGTCACCACGTGCTCACTTTTACAGGTCCCCTACAGGCACAGGAGTGTGATAGGAAGAGTTTCTGCTGCAGAGGGCAGACAGAGCCAAAACACATTTATCAAACCTCTAGAAAACACATTTTATCCAAGCACCTTGTCATCTTTTTGCATTGTTGCCCCAAGCCTGTTGTTAACTTCACCTCTAAAATCCCATTAAATAAGACCTCTTCAGGGCCTGGGCGAGGTTTCTGCATAGCTATATGCAGCATCAAGTGCCCTTTTGAGTGCTATGTAAATATCCCCATCAGAGCCTGAATGAAAGGTTAATAAATTGAATACATTGTCCTTTGTGTAACAGAAGGGGACTAACTGTGGCATCCGTTTAAAGCAACTCATAAGTGATCTGAAAATATGCAATATTAAGCATAGCCATATTTTAAATAGCAAGAATCACTTTCACAGCACTTGGGAGGTCATAAACCACTTATGTTTGCATTCCAGGAGCCTTTACAAAGCTTTGTTTTGGAAGCTTTATATTAACTTATCATCTCAGAAAAAAAGATTGTTTTGTCATTGTCACTGCAGTGCTGGCACCTACTTGTCTGCTTCTGTTCTTTGTTCTGTTTAGAGTGAGAAACGAAGGTCTCACATGCTTTCTACATACTCTTCTTACAGGCAGTGACTGGGGTGCAGACCTGCAAAAGGGGGATGACAATAGCTCTAAAAACTATAAAAAGGTATGAAATATACAGGAATTTCCCTCTCACAAAGCAGGTCCTTACGTTGCCCCAATTCCCTCTTATCCGTGATGCTTTGCCGTGAGTCACACAAGTCAAGGCTTCTCAAGGGCTGTGTGAAGTCTTCAAATTCTGGGTACCTGCAGAAGGATTATTCACAGACACTGAGCTGGGATGTCTTTGATTTTTAAATTGAGATGTACTGAAAATACAGCTGACACACAGCCATGAAGCTGGCTACGTGGGGTAATCGGCAATGGTTTTGATCTTGGAGTCTTAAAACTTTGACCAGCTTCAGCTCTTACATCCTATCTGTGTATGATTTTTAATTGATTCATATGCTCCTTGGTCACTTTAGCAAACTTTCAAGCCAAGGTTAAAGCTATTTTATTTCTTATTATGTGCAGTCTCCGAAGTCTTCCAAGTACTCAAAGTCACTGGAAAGAAGAGCTAAAATATCCTTTTTTAAAAGTTCATAAAATTACTTAAGGAAGATACTATAAAATATTTCTTTATGTCCAGTGGTGTCCTGGAGGACAGGCAGATGTTACTGGAGGAGAAGTTGTCCTCACCGGCTCACGGGAACCTTTTTAAATGTGGTATATTGAAAATACCCTAATCCCTTCTAGCAAGCATGAGGCACACAATGTACTTACTCTTGCTTTCTCCCCTGTAGCAAAGACTGCTAAAAACTGTATTAGTTCTGTCTATCTCCTTAGAGATCTACCTCTAGTAGCTCTGCCTGCTGGATATCACAGAATCCCAGCATGGCTGAGGCCACCCCCTGCCCCAGCATGGCCCCCCCAGCAGGGTGCCCATCCCCACGTCCCGGCGGCTGCTGAAGCTCCCCCAGGAGGAGCCCCCCAAGCTCTGGGCAGCCTGTGCCAGGGCTCCGGCACCCGCCCGGCCCAGCAGTGCTGCCTGAGGGGCAGGGGGAGCCGCCGGGGCTCCGCGCTGGGCCGGCGGCCTCTGGGCCTGGCCCTGGGCACCACAGAGCAGAGCCTGGCTCCGGCCTCTCCGCACCTTCCCTCAGGTATTTATACACGTTGATGGGTTCCCCCTGAGCTTCCTCTTCTTCAGGCTGAACAGTCCCCAAAATAACGATAAAACACTCCAAATCCCAATTCAGCTGTTTTATTGTATCAATTATCTCAGTCTAATTAGTTCATGATCAAAAGCGTCACTCTAGTTGGCGTTAGGGCTTCATGCCCATGTCTCCAGTAAGGCTGACATCAAGCCCAAGGGAGAGTTTAATTATCGCCCTGCCTGGGACAGGTATGGGAAAGGTGGATGTTTGCTGTACTTGAACAAGGTCCCTAAGCTGGCAGCCCTGGGACGAGGAAGCTGCCAGCAACAGCATTTCCAAAGTGTAGACCTTGCAGTTGACAAACCAAGTTAATCAGACAGATTTGCAGAGGCCCATACCAGCAGGGAAACCCTCTGCAATATCACTGGCAAAAATATCTCCCACTCAGCGCTGAGCTTGGTACTGGCTGATAGGGACTGTTCTTCAGGGCCAGAGGAAATCTTGGCAATTTTTCTTATTGCAAACAAACAAAGTAAAAAAGCAAACAACTCAGTGTTGTTTATTGTGGAATATGATGCTTAGAAACTCAGAGTTTCAAATAAAGATCGGTAGAGGTGTTGGTTTTTGCCTTTTTTTTTTTTCTTTTAAAATTAAACTGAGGAACTTTATGTTTGCAAGAATTTGGATTTGGTAGATGGCTTTAGGTCTGGTAACTGGTTATTACCAGCATTTAAATGTCAGGGTCCAGCATGCCAGAGGGACTGTCACAGAAATCAGGACCTTGGCCTACCCAAACCAATTCTACTGGCAAGAAGTGGCACTGAGGAAAGAAAAGCCTGAAGCATAAGATCATTTTCACAGGGAGGGTTAAAGTCACTACTCAAAACTGGAAAAAATAGTAGCATTTTAAGATCTTACACTGGTATCAGGGTTTCGAATGAATCTGGGCTGAGCCCGGAAGGAAGGAGAACGGACAATAGATGGTGAACTAGCTGGATTATTTTGGATATAGACTTAGAACATGTGCTCCATTGTTTCCAACGCAGTTTACTGAAGAATTTCAAATATTCCTGGATTCTATGTAATTTTTAAAAATCAAATATTATCCACCAACTAGAAACTCTGCATTCAGCTCCTGATTCAGACCTGAAGCACCATGAAAGGCTGCACCATTTTAGGAAAGGAAGAATGGTGGCTTCCTGCTTACAGACACGGGGACATTGGCTTTGTGTCCCCGAGCCATTCACCCAGTCTGTGGACGTCTTTGCAAAATCATACAGCTACTGCTTATAGCTCCCTATAGTTTGTACAGAAGAACTTGGAGCGCAGCTGCCTGTCTCCCTGGGTCCTCTCTACAGAAGGGAAATTATTCCTTCTCAGGTTTCTTCAGACACTTCCATTCCTTAAAATCTTACCAACATTATCCATAGTTTGCTCCTACTGACCTTTTCCGGCCTACCTCTTACTCATCTTTTACTCTCAGGCTCCAAAGATCTCCCCATCCTCACCTCTACCCCTTAGATACACATATTCTTTTGTATTTAACTATTACAAATATTATTTTTTAGTCTTCTCTTTCATAGAATAAAATGCCTATAAGGCATGTTTTTTAAGGAACTACTCTTTAAAGAACTACTACTTATGTTATATAAGTAATTTTCCCAAAGATTAAGATTTCTGAATGTGTATTTTCTCTGTAGACGCCGAAATGGCAACAGAGAGCAGTAATCTGTTAATACCTTTCCTTTGAGAAACTGTTCTGTATAACTAGCGTTTCACCAGAGACCTCCTCAATCCAGACCTCCATCCAAGGAAAAATCGTTTATTATTGTTACCACATGAAATCCCAGAAAGCCACAAGAACAAAGTTTCTTGGCTAATAATGTTTTCTCATGGGACTAAGTATATCTCTAGACTATGAAACCACTAAAAAGGCACTAAATGAAGCCTGAAAACTGAAGACCATTTCTGTAAGGTACTCGACAAGGAAAAGGAGAGAGAGTGCCAGTGGTCTGGTCAACGGGCCTTTTGATGAAGATTTTCCAGCTCTTAAACCATTGTATATGCTTTACTTATTTAGGTTTCACAGTTCTGGAGCTGTACTGAAATTTTCCATCTCTATACACAGCTGGATAATGAATACTATTTTGGTGATGCTGATGTGGCTCCACCTGACCTGACTTGCAAAGGAGTTCTGTGACTCTGTAAGGCACTTGGCCTGAAATGGAAACATGTGGAAAAGACCCCAGAAGTACAACAAGCCTGCTTACTTATGTTTAGCTTACTTCACTAATTTTCCACTGTGTTCTTTTACCAACTGAAAAGAGACTAATATGCCTGTCTTTTTTGATATGCATTCTTTGCACTAACCCAAGGAAGAAAATATGGTCAGCTACAACTTACCAGCTCAGGATTTTTCTCATTTCTTACCTCACTAACCTTTAAGATAAAAGGGCTTTTTTTTTTTTTTTTAATTTGTTTCTTTGTTTACAGGAGGGAAAGATTTCTGAACCTGATTTTGTAATGTCTGTAATCTGTACAGAGGCAAAAAAATAGAGAGATTAGTATTAATGTCTTTATAAAAATAAAATGATCTTCACAATGAGAAAGCCTCAGATTAGCAGCAATTCGCTATAGTGGAAAAGTGCCAGACCATTGATCTATCCAAAGACCTGGCAATGAGTCACATCGCCTCAATAGGCAGTAGTCACAGAAAGTGGTATTGATTGACTTTAGTCATGATGCATAATGCATTACTAAGGGCATCATTAACATGCATTGCTCCTGGACAGCACATCAGTTATTAGAGCAAGTGTTCATGTAACCATAGATTTCGTTGTTTCAGAGCCTAAGGGCAGATTAAGCCAGTATGGATTTCTTCCCATATGCAAGGACATGACTAAGGACAAGGCTGCCAGCATTCACTATGGCCCTGATGAGGACAGGCAATCCATTAAACTGAAGTAATTTGAATGTTCATGTCCATATCCATACAGTTAGTCTGGAAGAAAAGCAATATTTGGGATTTTTGTGCATAGCAAAAACAGTGCTCAGTAGTTCTCCAGCAGTAGAGAGCAAAACTGCACAACTGTCTGATATGGAAAATTTCTACTGTGCATTCGAGGTTTTTTGCAGTGCATTCTTTCTTGCCTTCTAGACCCTGAAAATCAGAGATTGCCTCCTTTTCTCATAGCCAACAGTGTGAAGTAGCAAAAGCAACGCAGTTCATTAGCATCTGCTTGGAGACTGAAGTGTTCCACTGTCACAGGCATAAAGTCTCCACATTCCTGTAATTCTGGCTTCGGTGTGTTCTGGGAGGTTTGTACCAAAGTTTGTTTTCTTATTTTATTGCACAGAATATAAAATGAACAAACAAACAAACAAAAAAAAAAACATAACAAAACAACAAAAAGAAATCTTCACTAGCTTTTGTTGGTGAGAGAGGACAAAGGCCCCTCACTTTCATAGGATATTGCTAGAAGTGAGAACTGACAGATGACAGCTATGAGTTTTTTGATCTTCATTGCAGTTTCCATGCAGTCTTACCAATCTCCTGCTAAAAATATGCTGTTTTTAAATGTTTTATTTTTATATTTATCTCTAATACCACAGAACTCTAAAAGCTACTGTCTTTGATACCAACACCATGAAACTAGATGATGATGGGTTTGGGTAAAATTGTCTGCTAGTTGTGGTGTCTTTACCACTCCACTGAAAAAGTTCATATTATTGTACCTGGTGCTGTACTTCACAGCCTGTTATAGACAATAAGGTCTTGGTATGGATTCAAAGGCAATTGCCAATGTTCATTCTACCTAGCTGCAGGCCTTGGGCTGAACTACTTGCAGTAAAGCCTACAGCCTTGCAAACTGCTGGTGGGCTACAAACCCATGTTCTGCACTCAGTAAATAGCGCAACTTTGAAAACTAGCTAACCAAAGCATCAGCAGAAAGCAAGTCTCTTTTTCAGGAACTGAGTATTATGCAATTTTGGCATAAAAGAGCTGAAAATATGGATAAAGTGGGAGTTTCTTCAGCCCTCTGGCTGAAATGAGTGCACAGAAGTATATATCTATATGGACATCCCAGCAATCACCTAACTCCATTCTGTCAAGCCAGAGTAAGTTTCTTTACTGAGGTTTGTAACAAAAGGAGTCAGAGTCTACAACTGCTGCCCATACTTATGCACCGAACTGAAAGGTACATGTGAACCTAATTCACATTACTGGAGGAAGTCAGGCATCTCCAGAAACTTAGATCTTGGATGAGCTAATTACCTTACCTTCTAGAGGAGTATTCAATAGAGAGAGGAAGATAAAAGGAAAAAAAAAAAAAAAGAGAGAGACCATTTTCCAATTTTAGGCATCTGGATTTAGATTTGGAAATATGAAGGTGGAAATGGAAACTGCATCATTTTCCTTGTTGGTTTGCCAGAGTAACTTATCACTCTGTGATGAATTTCAAAAATCCCCACAGAGCATTGAAGCAGTTAAAGCTGAGAGAAGCAGCATGAAAAAATAATTCTGGCTTCTGGGAATAAAAGAGTACAGATGAGTCAAAGCAGATATGGAAAAGGCTTTATCTGTTCTGTGGAATGAAGGTATTCAGGTCTTAATTGCCTTTGAACTGAGAAGTGTAAGTCATGAAATCAATATTAATCTTCTTCACATCAACGTTCTAGCTTTCTTGATTCTTCCCAAAACGTGAGCAGAAGCAATAGAACTGAGTTCTTCTGGAAAAATTGTAGATGTGGTACATGACCTCCTTTTCACCAGCTGTTTTTCAGCAGACAGTGTCAGAATTACATTGTCACTGGTTAGGTAGTGACAGTCCTGAAAGGAGAAAAAAAAAAAAAAAAAGTCTTTGGTAACAGAGTAAGTAATAAAACAGAGAAAATGGCTTATGAAAAGTTAGGTCAGTGAGTATAATTGCCCTGAAAAGTATTTATTAAAAGACCTCTGTTTTCATCCTTGAGCCAAATTCCCATCTGGTAACTTTAAAATCTCATAGATTTATGTGTAAAATATGTTTATTTCAATATTGCTACAGGAACTTCAAGGAAATAGAAAACGAATCCTCACGTTGCCTAGATGAGGAAGTTCATACCCATGCCTCAGAGATTTTATGTTTTTCTTCACATATACTTCATTTTTTCTTTCAAATCCATACCCTTAAGTTGACTGCGGTGAAGGTGTTTGTTTCACATTCCTGCTCAGGAAAAGGATTAGAAGACTACAGCTTTTTCAACCTGCATAGTGTATAATACCAGAAAAATAGGAAAAACAGTCTTGTGTCACTTTTTAACAGGTCAGAATTTATATGCTGGAAGACACCCTGAAGTTTTAAAGAATTTTCAATAGCTCAATAGCCTGCAGTCTGCTCCAAATGCCCATTTCTGAAGGCTCTGTTTCAAATATGAAATAAAAGAAATGAAGTGACAATACTAAATGTACACTGTGCCATGATAAGGAAAACCCTCACTTCACACAATATTGCCTACTTTGACCACAGTAGAAGCAAATGGAGATTAAGACACGTTTTGACTTGTTTTTAAATTTGGACATTCTTTTGGAATGGAAATGCAGCCTGTGTTGATTTTATTTTTTATCTATTTCTAAGAAAGTTCACGCAACTTCTTAAACCAAAATTTATAAATCACTTTATTTTATAAGTTGTAACTTATGAATTTTTTTGAACTATATGAAAGGCTTGTGTAGAAAAGGCTTCACAGGATAGAAAAGAGAAAGACAGATCTTTGTATAAAAGTTAAACTTTTTAGTTCAAATACAAAATAAGTAATAAATAGTAACATTTGCAAGAAGCATGTGGAATAGTTGAGGGCAAAGTTTTTAATTCTTTGTGCACAAACAGAATAACTTTAGTATATGTGTGACCTTGTGCAATGATAAGAGAACCTTTCAACAAAATATGCTCAAATGAGGATAGCAATAGAGTGACTGGCCGCCAAATACAGAAAAGGAGTTTAATTCTTTTCTCTTTCACTTAATGAGCAGAAAATGTTAACAGCTACAGGGTGCTGCCCTCATGATCGTCCAAAAGCTGTCCTGAGTGAAGAGACAATTAAACCGACCGATGAGTGCTGCAGCATGTGATGATCTTAGAATAACTGGGCTGGAGATCTGAAGAGGTTTTATAGACAGTGGAAGAAGTCAAGAGCCAAATATTTTGGATTCACTTGTGACCCATTTGTATTAATTTGCGGCTGCAGCTGCCAATGGGAAGTTCGCTTCCACTCTGCTGATTTTCCTGAAAAGTATCAATGGATGTTCAAGCAATGCCCACACTGACACAGCTGTGGGGTGTTGCATTGGCACATGCAAAAGGGGACACCCAGACACGGCAATTAGATCCTTACAGAGAAAGGATAGGTCCTGTTAAACATGCATACATCTGCAGTGTGACACCAAGCCAGGGACGAAGAGTGTCCATGCTCAGGACATTTGCTCCTCTCTTTTCTTAGAAAAGGGCAGTCTAATGTAATATATACATGTCTTTTCCACTGCAGACAGGAACTCCATACTGGAGTCACGAACTCAATAAACTGATTGATTTGCTACAAATCCTTACATCTGTTCAAACTATTTTAAATTCCAGTCAACCCTCAGTCTCACTTGGTTTTGATCCCAAACCAGAAGCCAGTTCTTATCCAAGTGGCTTAGCAATGTGTCTTTGTGCTTCTGCCTAAATTTATTATTTTAACAGTTTCCTTACTCAAAAAAGATGGTGGACTTGGTCACGATATATGCTGTCCTGAAGGAATGCATTGGAGGGTCATTTTCAGGCATGTGTTGCTCTTACGGACTTTACAGTGAGGTTATGTGTTATGTGACAGAATAAATGTTGACAGAGGACAGCATGAGATCTTTAAAGCCTGTCAGGAAATTATGTATTTTACCAATCATTTTCTGCTCTGAAGGATGTTCTGTGTGTCTGTCTCTAATTATAGCAAAACTGTACAGATTGTGTCAAAACTGCCTGCTATTATCCAAACTGCACCAGCTACTGCTGACAAAACATGCACATCTCCTAATTAAGAACACTTTAAAATTGATTTCTTTAAATTATGCAGACCTCCCAACTTTCACTTTTTGACAACTTACTCTGAGATTTTTGTAGCAGGAGGAGTAGGAAACCAAGAATATTTTAGATTTTTCCCCTCAACTCTTAACTGTATAGTATACTAAAATAAACCACAATGTGCAAACAATATGTCAGAAAGAAAGCCTTTGGCTTGACAGATTGCGTGGCACAGCATAAAATAAAATTGTGTTGTTCTAAAGATCTGAAGTACAGAACGTAACATGCTTTAAATATGTTGTTATTTTAAAGATCTCCAAATGTTTGGACATCTCGAGAGATAGCTTAATTCATTCAACCATCTAAGTTAATGGCGTATTTCTTTTGCTGACCTTTTGTGCAAGACAGCAGAATGCACCTTCACTGATGGCGCAGGAAGTGCCATTAGCTCAGCTTTCCAAAATTGCAGCGTGTGCTGAGAATAACGTGAATATAGAGAGCAATTCAGTCTGTCTTGCTTTTCTGAATAGTGCAATTCACATTCATTTTGAGCTAATAGATGGACTTTGTGAGTCCAAACACCTGAAATTTTGTTTTCCAACCCCAAGTTGGAAGTCCTCATTTTCAGTCAGTTCTACTTTGATGATAAATGAGGACCAATTTCTGCACCTAAGAGGACTTCAGCCCAATCCCAGGTTATTTGCATGTGTTTTAATTCTCCACAGCCATTCCAAATTTATTGGCCAAAAATACAAAATGAGTGAAAAATTGAGCTCTACATTAGACCTAAATGCAATTTTCATGTCTAAAAACTGATGACAGTGTAAGGAAGGGGGAAGGATTTTACCTCAGAGAACAAAACAGATCTAAAGATTCTAATGTACACCAGAAATATGTTTACAAACAGATTTAAATGATTTTAAAGATCATCTAGTCCAGCCACGGTTCTGAATAGGCTCTCTGTTTGGATCGCCACAGTCTTTTGGGGGCAAGCTCTCTGCCTGGTGGAGCCCACGGCAAAAACTGTGGCCACAGAGACTGCCAGTAGCCAGGATGGACTCGAAAGGGAGGAGGGACAGAACCCCTGTGCCCCCCGCAGGAGCTCCCGCAGCCACCACTGCAGCACTGCGGGTGGTTATAACGTGCTCGGCCCCCCTCCCCGTGCCTGGTGGGCAGCGAGGACTCCCCGCCCTCCCGGACGCTGTTTGTAGGCAGAGGGCCGGGGCGCAGTCGCCATTGCCCTGGCAACCCCCGCTCCCTGTCGGCCTCTCCCGCGAGAGCTGGCGGGTGCGGCCTGGTCGCTCTGCCCTCCCGGGCCGCCCCTGGCGAAGCGAGGGGCCGAGTTCCCCCTGTAACTCGTGGGCAGGCGCTGTATTCTAAATGATAGCTTAAAAAAGAGCTGGTATCTGACGGTAGAACTCGGCTCCTGACTAACTCATGGGAAAGAAATCCCCAGAGTGCATGGACAGGCAGTGCCTTGCCGTATTGCCACGCTCTTGGACAGGCTGCGCCTGGAGATGCCCGTACCCCAAAATTGCTACACTTCTGTGTTCTTGGATCAGCCCTTTCTGTCATTTATAGATTCTTTGCAGTCAGTGAAGCTTTGATTTTTATTTATTTATTTATTTATTTATTGACATGAAATACTGTCAGCTTAGACAGAAGTACTTTGAGTTGAAAATAATCAGCAGTGTAATAAAAGTAGCATTGCTACAATGTGAATGACTAACTAAAGCCCCCGTTCCAGCAGTGTCCCAAAGCAGTATGCCAATGCAAGGTGGTACTGGATCATGTCACCTCCATTTCCACACTATTATCCTTTTATTTCTCTATTTGGTTTTGGGACTTCTGAGCATTGTCATGGAAGCACAAGAGATTGATGGTGATAAGCAACAAATGGATCTAAGTGTTTTGGATCCAACACTGGACGGATGAGAGACAGAAGAAAAGAAATTCCTCTCTATAAAGTTAGTTTTCACACGAGCCAGTCTTTTGAGGCTCCCTTTGTAGTCAGAAAAAGGAAAGAAGTGCATTTTGGCCTCAGTTTCCACATTATACTTGGCCAGCAAAAACACTACTCCGAACTATATGTTTATCTCATAAATTCTTAGCAACTGGACAGTTCCCACCTGAAGAAAGAGAATATTATGAAAGAGTATATTATGAAAGGCCACAAACACCGTGTGCGCATCTCAGTGAACACAACACTGAAATAGTATGGTGGAAGGAATCTGAAACATCACACACCTCTTTCAAGGATGGTTATACACTCTAAGAAAGCTTTAAAACCTCTGATCATTCAACAATTTGCCATTGGTACTTGGGTTGCGGGTGGGGTACCTTATGATTGTAGAGGTCTGGTACTGATTCAAACCACACAGGGTTAAAACAACTTGATCAAAGACGTCACAGGAAGGAGTTTTCCTGGACAGGCCCTGCATCACAAATGCTTTGAAAGTTACTGACTTGCAAAGACTAAGATAATTGGCTTCTTTAAGTGTTTGAGAAACAAGGGACTTTTCATGAGTAAATAGCACAAAGACCACTGCAAACTGATAGATTGCCCTTTTATTTGGTAGAGAGACACATCCATATTTGGGTCATCCAGATTTTTCCTATTTTGTGCAAACTGTGTCCTGTGCTTGAAAACCCCTAGTTGTCACAGATGCCATTTGCTAAAGGGAGAAGCAATGCAATTCAAACTCAAACATTAATTCAAAGATCAATACAGTAGTAAACCACCAGAATATAACATGATAGACTCATCTGAAGATTTTCCTTCAGCCAAATGGTATTAATTTCAAAATCCCCAGTCAAAAAGACCTCAAATTAGATTTCTTGTTAAGGCTTTCAGTGCTGAGGGAGATTAATACAGACTTCAGACAAGCAGTCAGCAGAAACTGATTTACAATGAAAATCTCCAGGCTTCAATCCATTGTCTTCCAGAACTCATTTCGTCAAGAAAGAAAGACATCATTTTAAAATGTTTTGCCAAAAGGCAGATGTCCAACTTCAGGCATGTAAGTGTCTCACTGTCATCTACCAGTTTGTTTTTCAGGCCCTAAAAAAGTGGAAATCTAAGTACAGAGTACATGAAACAGATAGGCACCATAGTAACTCATTATTGTGAATGGAGGAATAAAATATCCAGGAAATATTTAAATTTAAAAAACTACAAATGCCAAAGTTTCCAGTGATATACAAGCACAATTTGGAATGAGTATTGCTCAGGGATAAGAAAAGGTTTTTTTTTGTTTTGTTTTTTTAAGAAAAATTCACATGAATGTATAGTTTTGTGATAACCCTATAATACTAATTAAAATCAATCTATTAAATCCTGAAGTGAGTACTCTCCAACAATTTTGTGATAAATAATGTTTTTTCATTGTAGTGTCTTATTATTATCCAGTAAAAACCGGATGCCTCTAACAAGGAACTAATCTAAGAAGAACAAGGTTGAAGGAATTTGGTTTGCAAGGACCTAAAAATGTGGGACGAAAAAAAAGGAAACTATAAAAATTGACTATCCTTGACATTCACATTTTGTCCTGGAAATTAATATAAAAGCAGTTCAGAAGCTTTAATGAAAACCACTTTGAAATCTAGATGAAGAAATTTTCCATTATTAGAGTCTATCTCACATTAAAATAAATGAAAATTATGACTTCATTTAAAAAAAAAAAATCTGCCTCATCCAAGAATTGGCACATTATTTTCATTGTTTTCTGACACTGTTTTAATTACTGCATTGAGTGAACCTGATGTTTGGGAAGGGTGAGAACAGGTGTGAGAAACAGATACTTTTTTGTAAAATAAATTGGTTTCTAGTCACAGAACAAGCACTACTAGAACACCAAATACTACCATTTCACCATATCAGCAATTTATTGCTAATTTAAATTATCAGTAATTTACTTCATTTCCTGAAGATGACAAGTGTTATTTTCTAACCTGACAAATTACGAAATTGTTTTCTTTATTATTATTCTTTGTTCACACCTTAAACTATCAGGAAACTGCAAAATGAAAAAAAAAAAAACAAAAAAACAAAAACAAGGAGTTTCATTTCACATCTTTCAGATGTTTCTTACTTGAAGAGTGATATCTCAAGTTCTCCTTGCCCTACTATTTATGGATGAAGATGCAGTGCCAACCTTTTCTCTATTATTTTTTTTTCCTAAGAATTAACTAGCCACTTTATTTGGGGGCTCATAATTTACTGTTCAGTAATTTTGACTGTCCTGATTTGAGCAGTTCTCAATCTTTTGTGGCTGATGATTTTAACAGTTTGATGCTAAAGCCAGTGAAGGATAATGTCTTTCAGCTTTTCTTCTAGACAGTTGATTTACTTTTGTCTTATGAGAAAAAGTATGACCTTAGATGCAGAAATGAATTGTTTAATGGTTTTCGTCACACCCACGCAATACCAAACCATATACAGTTTTGAGTATATCTTCTTGAAGTATGTAAACCTGATACCAGGAGCTGGAAATATTTAAAATATTCAAAATCTCAACATGTTTTTTCTTATTATTTGTACCTTAAAACACAGCTGCCAGGCTCATTGAGACGAACACTTCCTTTTGGTTTTGCACGTCTCTTTTGCAGCCACTGATCCATACTAGTACTGCTAATTAAATTGTAAAGATTTTCACAATTGCTTCTAACAAGCATGTGGAGGAGGAGATGTTTACATGATGATTTGCCTTGTTAACTGCAAAAAAGTTACAGCTTCTTTATTTCACTTGTTCCTGACTTAGCTAGGCAACTGGTCCTGCCAACTGAGCTCACTTCTGAGGCACATAGAAGCAGAAAAAGCTCCTCTTAGGGTAACAAATACAAGACAGTCTGGATTTTATCTCTATTTTAGTCTCCCTGTTAGGAGCAACACGGAGGATTTTTAGGAAGGCGAATGTTGCCTGACCTGATGTTGTCCTGTACCTACCAGCTGTCAGGGATAGAGTTGACCCTCCCAGACATTATTAACATATGCACTGCACACAGAAGAACAATATGGTTTGTATCACCTTAGAGTATCCTGTCTGTGAGAGAACTTGGGACCTAGTGATCAGAAACACAGTGCTTCCTCTTAACAACAAAATGATTGATTTTTTTTTTTATTTATGCATTCTAAATACATTATTCAGAGGTCATGAGAAAAATGGGTACCCTCGTAAAATGAATGCGATTAATTCATTCTCTCGCACACACACATACATACACACACACAATTTTATAGTTACCTCCATGGGCATATGGATGAAAACAGCTTGGTAGGGGTTGGGTTATGAATTTCCTGAGGGTCAGGCATTCAGTGTGGTACTTTCTCAGGGATAAATACATTCAAGACTCACTGTGGTAGGCACAATCTTTATTGCAAAAAAAGAGATGATATGTCTGTAAAGATGACATAAGTATAAAAAATAAATTATAGAAATTGCAAGTAGAATAAACAATGCAAAGACAGCAAATGTCACTTTAAATGGGTGGATCTATTTAGGAAAGGAGAGGAGACTTAAGGGAAGGATGTGCTCTGACGAAGTTGAAACCATGACCCAACTTTATAACCACAGCTTTGTCTGTACTGAATTTGTAATCACGGTTTTAGTTTTCAGTGCTGAAGGATATCTCACACTGGGAAGCTGAGACAATGAGGGGGTTGACAGGAGCCAGGGGTGTATCTGACTTGAGATGGCAAGCAACTGTCCAAAGCCATGTTCATATCAGTCTGAGCTGTACGCTCTGAACTGCTTTGTCAGCCATCATGCTAATTTACATTTACAAGCCAAGTTTTTAGCTTAGGGACTTCATATTCAATTGGTTTAGTGTCAGTTTGGATCAACCTTTTCCATTCTATTCTCTTTCACACTGCCAATACTAACCAGTGGTGTCAGCCACGAATAATTGTTCTCTTCTGTTTAAACTTCAGCTATGTTGCTCCAGACTGCAGTGGAGAAATCTTGCAAAATAGCTCTCTATTTTATAGAGCTGGGGAAAAAGGGATTTAGAGGAGGCAGTTCCACATCATGAAAATGGCAAGACATTAGATGCTGTAGAAATGTCTGGAGGTTTCTGCAGCAGATTGCACATTTCCTTGTAGCCTGTAAGACTGAATTCAGAGTCTAGATTTAGAAACTCGAGAGTCTTGCTGGGAGTGCTTTCAGAATCACTGACTCACAAATACAGTTAAAAGCTCAAATTAAAAGTTTAGGGCTTCTAAATCTTGCTGAAAAACTTCAACTTGAGAAATACTCTCTTCCCAATACTTCTGACAAAATTCAGCCCCATCCTTCAGCATGCTAAACAGGCAGTCCCAATGGAGAAGTGGGTTGCAACCCTGTTATTGAAACTTGCAATATACCACAGTAAATACTATCTAACAGAGAAGCTTGGAGAAGGAAAGCATGCATGGTGAATATTTCAAAAGAACCTCCACAGGCTCTGCTGTGCTCGCAAGCAATTGCCAGTTTTACTCCCATGTTAACAGATATCCCTGCGATCATAATTGCTGGTTTTCAAGATCTAAGAATCCCAAACATGTCCCTAGTTTGCCCAGTGTCTGGATCCTATAATTACATTAATAGAAAAGACTATTTTTTCAGTGTCATAATGAGAACCTGCAGACTACAGTGGCAGGCTTTTGCTGAAATTTAAGATGCATGGGATGGCTTCATGTCAAAAATGGTTTTGTAGAAGTCTGGAATATATGCAATAGAGACACTTGACACCGCTTCCTGCCCATCAATATTGTTTTTAGGTGGAGCATCCTTTTGTTTGTTAGTGATTATAATCTATTAAAAGTGTCAGAAATTAAAGTGATTTTCATTTATAAACCTATCTTTGTTTTTCTTTTTCAAAATTTATTTTTGCCTCACCTAACTGAATGGTACTTTAAATATGAGAGCAAAGCCATGTGTTTGTGTCTAACCTGTTATCATGATCATTGAGAAATTAGTGAAGGCAGAGAAACAGCATAGCATCACAAATCTCTACTTAAATAAAGGAGGAAAAAAAGGGAGATAAGGCAGGAGGGGAGAATTCTCCAGACAGAATTAATCTGATCTAACCTTTATTTTTTTTCCTTTTATGTCACACAGAAACTAGTCACCCAAACTCTCCTAAGAATTAAATAAGAGAAATAAGCAATTTTAAATCATGAATCATCAGACCTACTTTACACACCTTCATCATGAGCTGACTCATCCTCCAGACTCATTTGAGTGTATTCATTTGATTCCCACAAGCTGCTAAGGAATCCTACAGTGATTAGCTGTCATGCAGATGTTTGCATTGCACTTCTCCACAAAAAGTTTGACTATCATGTCCTTTGACAAGAGGCTTATTGAAAAGGAGAATCCCACCATCCAAGTTTTGGTGTTTTGTGGAAAGGGGTGGAGAGAAAGGATAAGGCACTCGTGACTCTACTGAGGAGGGGACGCACTTTTTTAATATTTGAATTTTCTGGTCACTTGTAAAGAAAAGCCTTTTCTTCCAGAGATGAAGCTTAAAGTTCCTCTATTCTAAGGAAACATTCCTTCCCCATCTGTGGTGCTTCTCTCAGTGGCAAAAAAAGATCCTTACATGAACAAAAGAACTGTTTTGGATGGTGACCTTGGGGGCTGTTAATACAATTCCTGTCTTCCAGTTAAACCATCTCTGCCCTTATCAAACAGCTATTCTAACAGGGAAGTGGTGGTGGTGCCCATGTCTTTCTACTGATTTTCCCCCTTTAGCAGGAGGACAGGTGGCAAAATAGAACATCTCAGAGAACTATACAAGTATGTATTTCCTAGACAGTGCAAAGGGTGCAAAGAAAAAAATAAATAAAAATCGGTCTAGTAGGTATTTCACTGACTACAGAAGTTTTCAAAAATCTGCTCTTCTGCCTTCTCTGGTTAGTATTTTCGCATTATATTGGATAAGTAGAAATGGAAGAAGAAAAGATTATCATCTTGCTCCACTATCTTTGCCAAGTTTTTCGCATGTTAACTGATCAAACCTGATTGTAAGAAATTAATAGCAAGGTGACCTAGGTCTGAGTGTACACTGAGTAGCATGTAATGAAAGATAATAATGTCTTGTTATTCCTTGTTTCTAACTTGACACAGAAGGTTCAGGAGACTGTACAGACTGTCTATGCTCAACAGTATGCAGTTTCTGAAATGTAAACCAGCATTTCTATAGCATTATCAGCAAAGTAGATCAAGTCAGATCCAAACATCTCCAAGAAAGCAATAGGCACTTGGTCCTAGAGAGTCAGGAACTAGCTCTACAAGGCTTGGAACTCAATTTGCAGATGCTTCAAGACACCTATGCGTTGCCTCAGCTGACTTACTTATATTTCAGTTAATGAAATGGTGTCACAAATACTGTTTTAACAAAACCTTTTAATCAGCAGTTGTCTCTTCAGTCATCTGTTCTGACACTGAAGAGTTGTTCTCCACTACAACCATGCAAGATGGTGACATTTCTCATTTTATAGACATTTCTAACAAATGACAGTAAGATAGGCAGTTCTATCAAACACTGATTAGGCACTTTGATGTCTCAGACGTCTGAACAAATCTGTGGGTTGTTTCTAGTCCTTGGCATCTGTGGCCAGAAAGTTAGTGTGATGGCAGCATAGTCACACATTTACTAATGATCTTCTCAATCCCAATTTCTCTAGACTAAAAAAAAAATCACGTCATCTTTTTTCCTCAGTACTAGATAAACCTATGTTTTCCTAAGACATATTACATGTCATCATTTGATTAAAACCCAACCAGATGTTTTAATCCAAGAAAATTAGTTTAACAGTGTCATTTTGCATCTCTCCTTCAGGGTTTTGTTTGTTTGTGGTTTGTTTGTTTGTTTGTTTTTGAAAGAAGATTCACAAAGGAAGTATAAAATGAGCTAGGAATTTCCTGAGGATGGCAATTACTTACCCTAGTGAAAAGATATGTTAGCTGACTGCCTTTTAAGTGGAGTCGGACATCAGTAGTATTTCAGCAAAGAATAAAGATTCCCAAGTAAATCTGATTGACTCATAAAGAGGATGCAAGACAACTTTTCACGTCTCTGAATCTAAACAGGAGTTTGGAGCACTGTGTACATCCATGATGAAAAAAAATATTAAAAAATACGTCCTTAAAACTCCTAAACCAATACATTTCTAGGGCCATATTTGCATGGGTACTTCAAATAACTTTAGAATACAATTGAACTACACATTTTATTCATTAAACATATGCAACTGAATATTTTTTTCATAGCAAACTGTAGGTTACAAAATTATGTCCTTCCTTTCCCCAAAAAATCTTGCTCAGTAATTCAAATTTCTGCTACAGTCAAGGATATATTACTTTTCTTCTCCTTTATGAAGGGGCCACATGAACCTCATGTAGGCTGATAAATCCAAGTGTAAGGCCTTGCACCTGGACTGGGGCAATCCCTGATATAAATACAGACTGGGTGATGAATTGGTTGAGAGCAGCCCTGCAGAGAAGGATTTAGGAATACTGGTGGATGAAAAATTGGATATGAACAGGCAATGTGTACCTGCAGCCCAAAAAGCCAATTATATTCTGGTCCACATAAAAAGAAGTGCGGCCAGCAGGCTGAGGGAGGTGATTCTCCCCACTCTCATGAGTCCCCAGCTGGAGTATCAAGGCCCCAAGCACATTAAGTACATGGACTTCTTGGAGCAGGTCCAGAGCGGGGCCACAAAAATAATTGGAGGGCTGGAACACCTCTCCTATGAGGAAAGGATGAGAGAGTTGGGGCTGTTCAGTCTGGAGAAGAGAAAGCTTTAGAGAGTCATTATAGTGGCCTTTCAATTTATAAAGGGGTCTTATATTAAAGATGGATGAGGACTTTTTACCAGGGCCTGTAGTGGGATGGCAATGGCCAACAGTTTTAAACTGAAAAAGAGTAGATTTATATCTGAAATAAGGAACAAATTATTTAGTATAAGGGTGGTGAGACACAGGAACAGGTTGTCCAAAGTAGTTGTGGATGCCCCATCATTGGAAGTGTTCAAAGTCAGGTGGGATGGGGCTTTGAGCAACCTGATCCATGGCAGCGGGATTCAACCAGATCTTTAAAAAGTCCCTTCCAACCCAAATTGTTCTGTGATTCTAAGGCAGAGCCCACATTGCATCTTTTTGAAAGCCCCATCTTAGGCCTGATCCTTTATCCA
Organism: Anser brachyrhynchus; assembly: GCF_964034855.1. Taxonomy (NCBI): domain Eukaryota; kingdom Metazoa; phylum Chordata; class Aves; order Anseriformes; family Anatidae; genus Anser; species Anser brachyrhynchus. The sequence goes on from NC_137698.1 coordinate 75,774,698, forward strand.
GCACTAAAGGAACATCCAAAAGCAAACAAAGAAATAAGGACGAGCTTGATTTAATCAACTTTCAGGAGTATGGATGTGAAAAATAAATCTGGGAGTCCTAGGGAAACATCTTGATGTGAGATTTTTCTCACTTCCTACACAAAGAAGTCTCACATACTGGAAAGGGGAAGCTGGTGAAGAGAAAGTAGTGAGATTGGTAGTTCCCCTTTGGTAGAATATATCCAAATTTATTAGGTACACCAACTCTACTTTCTTCACTACAAGGTTTGGTTTCAAAAGTCCCTCCTTGGCAGAGTGAACAGCTGGCTCTGCAGATGAAAAGGGATGAACGTTCAGCTGTTAGGAAAAACATTTCTCTAGGAGCTTGACTCTTTCCTCCCAGAAGCAGTGTTTCTGAAGAGTGATCAGCATGTGCAGGCACCAGGCAGGAGGATATTTGTTGAGTCCTGTATGGACTGGCTCCTTTGAGGTTATTGAGATCCAGCCACCAGCAGGTGTGCACAGCACCTTCACATATCTAAAGACCGGTAGTAGCTTCAAGCTGGCAGTAACAGGGTTTTTCCCCTCTTGGGCTGCACGGCTTTTCTTTTGACATTTTAATTACGATCACAACGTCAAAGAACCTCAGAAACTCAATTACTGCCTGAAGAGTAATGGGAGTGCCTCAGGGACCAGGCTTAGCCTTCAGAAAACAAATTGCCAAATGAGGTGAGGAACATAGGCTGACCTTCCCCTGCGTGGTCTACAGAGCCCGCAGCATTGGCTCAGAATTGGAGCTAGTCTTCTGTGTGGGAAAACAGAGAGGCAACTAGGAAAAGACGCTGGAGATGGCACGTTGTATAAAGCTGTGAAAGTTGGCAAGTGTCCCACATCTTCTGAAAAGCACTTGTCAAAGAGTTTGATGTACTTTTAACGTGTTTAATTTTCCACCGCTAAAGTGAACTCTGAAGAAATTGATGAAGTTATTGGAGGAGGGATGTGTGTGTACAGTGGCAAGGGACTTTATTTTCTCATACAATATGTCTTATTCTATATGCTAAAGAAACTGAAGCCTGAATTTACAGCATGAGATAGACTAAAGCTATGGAAATTAGACAAAAAAATAGCAATTATTAGGCGCACTTTCAAAAGAGATTCTGTAGAAAGTAGGCAGGAAAAAAACAGCCATTGGTCAAACTTACTGGGCAAAACTGGACATTCTCTGTATTCACAGGGCTGTGCTTCCTTCATTCCTTGCTTTCAGATCTAGTGGATGATTTATGAATAGTAATGCCAACAACAAGCATTGCACAGTCTGAGAGTCACCAGAAAATGTTTGCACTGAGCAGAAAGTTTTGTGCTAGGATACCAGAGCTCTTTTGAGGTGACATGATGCCATTATACAAAGGGTTGTGCAGCTTTTGAAATTATTCATCTTCCTTTGCTATTTCTGTATATGAGTACTCAGGAGAATTAACGGTGTTATTTCTTGTAATATCCTGTAAGCCTGTGGATTGCTCTGACTTAATCGTACCCATACATTGCCTGTATGTTTCCTAGGATGTTGAAAAGACTTAATGAAAGAAACCAAAGCTTCCAGTGAGTCACAGCTGATTAGTCATAGGTGGGATTGGCTTCAAGGGTTGGCTGCCCTCTTGCAGCTCTGTTCTTCAAAATTCCCAGCAATTGTCATGCTTTCTCCCACACTGCCCTCAAGAGTGGGAAGAACTCAGTAAATATCCATGCAGTCACCTTTCTGTCCTTTAAATCCAGCTCTCAAAATGCCTACGGAAGGAAACAAGCTCAACAGGGTGAGTCCATTGCTGCATGGCAATTGGTATATTTTATTACAGCAAAAGTATAAATTTTCTTATGCTGTTCCTGTTGATCCTTTCATGTTCTGTTTTGTCTTGTGTAAGCTTTCTGGGACAAGGACCATTATATACATGTGAATTCATATACTGCCCAGCAAGATGGTGTCTAAGATTCATTTTAAACATAAATAACATTAAAGCACCTCAATAGCATGCCACTGTTAAGTTGCAAGCACAGGTGAATAGTATATACTTTAATTAAATCTGTATTATGCATGGGAGCTATACCAAATCTTTCCGTAGATGAAGAATAACTCTTCTTCCACTGCTAATAGCCTTAACAGCTGTTTGGAATCAAGCAAAGAATTCTGAATTCAAATAATGGTTCAAAAAACATCCTTTAAGAAAGAATGCTTTGCCAGTGTCACCAGCAGCATCTAGTCAGATTTGTACAGAGACAGCGAGGCCTCTGAGACAAACTTTTTTTCCAGTGTCTTCAAACAAAAACGTATCTATCTCCTTAAACTTCCTTCTAAACCTAAAATTGACAATATTTGACAGTACCTTTTTACACAGGGACCTAAACCCTTGATAAGTATGGAGATCCTTTCAGCTGAAGGATCAGGTGAGTTACTTGGACATAAAGCCATATCTAGTTTGATTGAATGTGTGGCTTATTTATACATGGAGATATATCCTTCTCCAATTAGATTACTGCTCAATCCCCGTCATGGAGACCAAATATTCACTTGGTGATACTCTCCAATAATAATCCAGCTCATCCAATATGCCTAGAATCTCTTTGGCCACTCAAAAAAAAAAAAAAGAAAAAAAAATATATTATGTGGGATAACTGATAAAAAACAACATACCTTCCTCTGCCACATCCCTAAATGTAAGGGACTATTCAAACTAAATTCATCATGCTCAAGCTGAATGTTGCAAAGAGCTCTCTCAATGGAGGGCACATGAATGAACCAGAACCCAAAGAGGGTGTGCACTTCCCAATACCACAGGGCAAAGAGGGACTTCAAGATAAATGTTTTCTGAAGACTCAACCATACTTTTCTAATAAAATCACACAAGAAAGCACTGTAATTTTCTTCAGCACATGAATGTTCAGATGTCCAGCAACTAATCCTCTAATCATAAGCACATCTATTGACGTCTGATCTGATTTTCTTCAAGAAGTTACTCTGAAAAGAGGTAGAAAAAATCAAAATTGGACTTTTATCCATTGAGATTAAATCAAAAAAAAAAAAAGGACAGAAAATATCAACGTTTCTGCAAGTGGTTTCTTCTGTATCAGATGAAGAAATTTATGAGATATCACAGAAAGTCAGAGCAAGCAATAACATTTCAAGGCCTAGACTCATTTTCAAGTGGCAATGTAGTTGGTAATTCAGCACTCAAAGCCATAATTACAGCAAATAACAGGAGAAATGGACAAAAGTTCAGGACAGTCATCTTTAAAAATCTGTCTTAAGAGGATCCTAAGGGCTGTGTTAGCACATTTATTCGATATGTGCTGATCCCAGCCATGACTCCAGACAGCTTTAAAGGGTGCTAATCCTCAAGACAAAGGACACTGAAAACCTAAAATGTATTAATAACTGGAGGCCAATCACCACTAGATAGATAATGCTGCAAATAGTTACATGCATACTTTTCTGTTAGGGTGACAAAGACATGCCCCATTAACTTTTAACAAAGAGGGATTATACTGCTTTCCAGCTGCTCAGAAAATAAGGATCCTGCGGCTCAATATGCACCATGCCAATTAAAAAAAAAAAAAAAAAAAAAAGCTATTGTTTGTGTTGTTTTTTTGACTTAGTAATGTATGAATGTTTCTCTTGGGTGATGGAAGGCAAAGCTTTTGACCAACACATGATCGTCTTCATTGAAAATGCCTATCAAAATGTTATGACTGATATAGAATGGTGAGAGGAGAATACAGTAGTCCCTGGTAAAACTGGGGTCATATAAGGAGACCTAGTGTCACTAGTCATCCGGCAATTGATCTGCAGTTTCTAACAAGAAAACATTGGCAATGGCTATCAGTAAGGAAGAGCACTGCTATGGAAGTCTCAGATTATTCAGTTTTATTGAGCAAATCGTGTGAAGGTATGGTTTATACTCTGACAACTGCAGTGTCCTGTTGCCATTTTGCTGGTCTTAAGACCCATTCTTAAAAGAAGTATGCATTTGGTATTAATTCCACTCACACTTCATTCTCAAATAATGTCTCTGAGGCCTAGAAGGGAGGAACTGAAAGTCTGAAAATGAGACCTCCAAGCAAGTCTGGAAAATACTTGAGATCGTAGTTGGTCCTAAATTGAAACAAGCAGATTTAGACAACAATTAGAAAGGTACTACTGAATTGGTACTACTGAAACTTTTTCTGTTTCATGTGCTCAAGAACCCAAGACACACTCACCTAGCTGATGACTCACTCCACTCTAAACACCAGTTATTGAAGAGGTGCCTTCTTCTTGCTTGAACACAAAACAGTTTTCCATATGCCAGTTCTAGAAATGGAGAGCTGTGAGTGATGAGACTTACTAAATTTATATGAAAGCTGCTTCTCACATTGGCCAGCCCACTCTAATGGCACTACGATCCACCAAACTGTCTGGGGGTGAGAAGGGAGTCCAGAAAAATACTGAAAAGAAAGAGTATTTCTGACCCAAAGCACTACTAGAAACCTCCAAGCCATGAGTATATGCCAGAAGTTCTAATTTAAACCATTTTTTTTCCAAGGCCTGTAAGTAAATAGTTCATTCAAACAATAAACCAAACTGTGAAGATAAAGCTGCGGAATGGGTCTTTTTAAAAAATGTCCAATCAGCATTGACTGGTTTATAACTTAAGAGCAGGATATTTGGATATTTGAGTGGCAACTGCTGATAGCCCTTGAACTTCGGGTAACATATATCCCACCAGGGATTTTGGGAGTTGGAGCAAGGACAACGTTGGAGCGATTCATAGACAGCAAGTTTCACGCTTTGCATATTTTAGGCATCTGCCAAGCTTTGAAGAATGTCTGCATTAAAACAACAAACTGTGCACCAAAAAAACAAGAAGGATGTATGGGCAGACTATGAAAAACCTTGTCCAAGGATGAACAGGAAGATCTCAAAGTCTGACTTGATATTTGTAAAGGAAAAATTAACCCAGTGGTGGACTTTGCTGTCTGCTTTGAGTGCGAACCTATCACGCTCAGGAAAACAGCTGCAGAGAGTTTGGAAGCACAGTATTTTGACAGAACAGGGGACACTAGACAAGAGTCATCAAGGTCTCCACCAAGATCAAGTACTATTGACTTTCCTATTACAGCTAGAGGGAAAAAGGCAAGAAGGACTACCTGCGTAGTTAGTAGCCAGCCAAACTTATCTCAGACTGTGGAACAAATTCTCATGGGATATATTTCCAAGCACAGAAAACAACTGAATATGAAGGCAACTGTGAATAATTAATAAGGATTTTTTCATGATTTTTTTTTGTCATTCTTGACATCAGCCTGATGGCCTTCTGTGGTGAAATAATGAATTCTATGGACAAGGCAGAATAACAGACATATTTTACTTCAACTGTTGTAAGGTTTTTGAACACAGACTCCCACAATATCCTGCTTGCCAAATTGAGAATGAATATTTTAGATTGTTAGATTTCAAGATGCATCAAGCTTCAGGTTTAAGGGGAAATATTCAAGCATCAATATTGTGGTAGATGCTGTTAACATCTTCCTAAACAGTCTCAACGAGGCAGCAGAATGCATCTTCAGCAAGTCTGTGGACAGCACCATGCTGAGGGGGAGACTTTTCTGCAATGGTGGTCAGGGCTACTATTTGGAGAGTCCTCAGCAAGCTGGAGGACCGGACCATCCTGAATCTCATTAAGTTCAATGCAGACAAATGCAAACTCAGGACCTGGGACAGAGCAGCACCAGGAATCAATGTAGGTCAGCAACTGGCTGAGGAGCAGCTCTGCAGAGAAGGAAGAAGATGCCACGGGGACAGCGAGATGTAGAAGAGCCAGCAGAACACTTGGCTACGACAAAGGCAACAGCATCCTCAGCCGTAGTAGCAAGAGGACAGCCAACTCTTGGCAATTGATCGTTTTCTTCTATTTGGCACTTCTGAAGTCACATGCGAATTATTGTGTGTAGTCTGGAGCCTCCTGAGTGATATCAGGGAGAGACAAAAGGAGGGACATCCAAGATTTTGTGGGGCTGGAGTCTTCCACTATCTAAAAATCTGACCTTGTAGGTGTGATAGAGTCAGAGTTATCAAACAAACACAGTGCAAGGACAAATAGTAAAGAAAATTCCATTTGGGCATGAGGGAAAAGTTCCGATTTTGAGACAGTGGTTGGGCAATGGATCAAATTTCCTCAAGAGGTATAGACTATCCACCCTTGGAGACATCCAAAATTCATCTGGGCAAAGCTCCGGGCAACTTGATCTCACTCTGTAGCTAGCTTTGATTTGAGCAATAGAGGAGGTTTAACTTGTGACCTCCAGAGGTTCTTCCCAACCTCATTTTTAAATTATTTTTTTATGAAAATTTTATGAGAAAAAGCCATGTCTGGATGTTGATAAGCCATTCTTGTTTGAAACAAATATTTTTTGGTTTTACAGATGAACAGAAAGGGTTAATCAAAAAGCGTAACTTACAGTTTTTCAAATGATGGTTCTCTCTCACTCATGAGGGCTTTGGATTAATCTATTTACCTTTCCAACTTTTATGAAGATTTCAAGTATGTGAAGTGGCTCTTCTTCCCCCAGCACTTCTCTCATAAAGGAGGGGCCCTGACCTAGTAAGTCTTTTTCACAAATTTCCTTAGCATCAATTTAAAATAGATTGGTTCAGTTCTAAGACAGGATTTTACTACAGTTACTAGAGCTTTACCTTCCCTGAACAAGAGCTCCAACAAGAAAAAAAGAGAACACAGAATGTATGTTACAGAATAGCAGAGAAGAGATCCTCCAAAAAACTTTTAGTACAGACTATAAAACAAGTAGCCAGAGATAGAAATACGAGCAATATACCTGCACATGCAAGATCTGCCAGCAAGCTTCATTATGTTTCTGCTTCTCATTCTAAATGTAAGCCCCAAATATGGTTTACATGAACAGAGAACAATTAATAATAGAACTATTGAGACTGGATGGCTGCTCAAAGAAGCCTTGAAATCAATTATTATTCCTCTTCTGCTACTTTGACTACAAACAACCCAGAAGAAAACTTTTTTAGCTCAATATCCAGGAAAGCAATAGTAGTTTCAGGCTGTTGGAGTATTGTTGTTTGGATCTTGTTTGTCTCACCTACTGAAGTTTGTAAGCCCACACACCAGCAGTGTCAGAGGTCTGAGTGGTGAAAAACAATCCAGCTTACCAAAAATAGCTGTTGGGTATGTTTGGAACATGAAAAATGATTGGAACAGGCTCATCAGTGCCGAAGCAACTGAGTTGTATCTGGATTGAGAGGAAGGACTTCCAAGTCCTGGAGATGGGAGTCTTCACACACCAGAGAAGGACCAGAAAGTCCTTCCCTTATGCAGTCTTTAAATGCTCCCCACTAAGCCCTGATCCTCAAAATATGAGAAATTAAGAAAACTCATACAGCTACTGCAATACTTTTCTCCAAGTACAGAACAAGGACTTATGTCTTCAGGGGAGTCTTTCCCAACAGCTGAAAAAAAAAAATCAAAAAAAAAAAATCTCTGCACTATTGATCTCTAAAAGCCACAGTTAGCAGAATATGTCTTTAAGACCTATAGTTTTGCATAAACAATTACCTTTCTTGACACAAAAAACAAAGAAACAAAAAAAAATGTATGTAGACTTCAAATTATTATAAGCAGTGATCCACGAAATTTGCAAAGGGAACTTGGAGAAAATTTGTCTGCCGGAATCAACTCCATGAGATAGGAAAAGGTTCTTCAAAATGAGTGGCTGCTCAGGCACTGGAACAGGTTCCCCACCCAGGGAAATGGTCATGGCACTGAGCTTGCTGGAGTTCAAGAAGCATCGAGGCAATGCTGTCAAACATATGCTTTAATTTTTAGCTAGTCCTGTGCAGACCCAGGGGATGGACTCAATGATCCTTGTGGGTCCCTTCCAACTCAGGATATTCTATGATTCTACGATACAGAATACTTACTTTTGACTTTTTTTTTTTTTTAATAGATAGAGAAATTTTAGACAGGGGGGCTAAGTGTGTTATCAGTTACTTTTAACTGTTGACTGCAACTGAAAATACAGAAAGAAGCTGCTGGCTTTCAGTACTTGATCTATCAAGAACAAGAAAAATAAGGTCAAACTGTAAGAGGCTTTCAGAACGGCCAGGAAGACGGAGACAATGGAAACTCTACTATGGGAAGAAACCCAGACAGTTTTGTTTATTTAGTCTATGAAAGAGACAAGCTGAATGGAAGATCCAGTCGTCATCCATAAATGCATTGGACTAGAATTGAAATCACTGGTGAAATGAGTTATTTAAGATTAAGACTGGGTAGGTACAAGAACAAACATGACCAGTAATATATTTGGGTTGGAAATTAGAAAGCTTTTAGCCATTTCAGAGCAATTAAATACTGGAACAGCATCCCATTAGGAGCTGCAAAGGCAATTAGTTTGCAAAGGATAATAAACTAGTAGGTCTCACATATCCCATGAGAACTGTGAAGGATAGGCGTAACATTCAAAATGATCTGAACAAATTAAAGATATGGTGTGAAATAAATAGGATGCAGTTCAATGAAGGGAATTACAAACTACTACTTTTAACTGGGAATAATCAACTGCATGGAAACAAGATGAACAATTCCTTGCTGTAGATTTCTGTGGAAAAAGTATGTGGAAAGTACAGTGGGTAAAAGAAAGCATAAGTCAGCTTTGCCATAAGAGCCCATACCTCTTACTGGGATGCCTACAGCATTTCAGTTAGTGTAAGGTATGTGAAAGAAAGCATCCTGCTTTTCTCAAGCACTGGAATTGTCCCAGTCACCAGTTCAGACAGTATAACTTTAGAAATACATGGATAATTTAAAGTCTAAAAAAAGGCAATAGGAATGTTTTGGAAAATAGAGCTTCCATATAAAAAGTCAGAGGAACTCAGCACAGTTCAGTTTTAGGAAAAACGATGTTGCTTCAAATAAGTGTAGTCGGTGAAGGTTTGAAAAGAATGATTAATTTTTTTTTCTCTTATAGTTAATTTGGACATCCTGTTATTATTAATTTATTTGGGACCTGGGCCAAGCAAATGTTTTAGAAAATCTCAAAACAAAGCAGAAATGTTTCTTAACCAAATTGTGCACATGATGGGCACATTTCTTAGACTGTGTTCATGATGCATGTAAGATGCTGAAAGAATCATATGTGGAGTAATGTATGAAATTTTATACATACTAAAACTAGCATAAAAGTAATAAATAATAGATTCCCAGAAACTAAATACTCATCATTAATGAAAACATGAGCTAGTATTTATTTTGCAACAAAACAAAAATAAAATATTTCCATGTTTCTCAGACTGGTCTACAAATAGAAGCAGCCTTGGGGCAGTGGTGGACATTTCTACAGAGAAGCAGGCAGCTATCTAGCTTCCTCTGTCTTTCTAGTTAATATTGTCATATAAAGTAGTTAAGAAATTCAGTGGCATGGTGATTAATTACCACAAAACAAAAACACCGTGTGTAATTGATCTCTAAGTTCCTAAGCAAATTGCAAACCTGCCACTTGAGGGTGTTATAAATGTTGTTTTCTAGTGTGATGTCTCTTTCAGCTTCTCCGGATTTTTCAGTGTTGCTCATAAACATGGTATGCAAAGTGTATGAGGACATGAATTTACTCAAAGAGAAAAGTTATGATACCTTTAGAGCAGGAAATAAATAATGAAATAGCCCTGAAATGGCCCCACAGGAAAATAAATAAATAAATAAATAAAATGCTGTCGTTACCATATCATTTTCTGACAATAGAAAAACCTGGAAGTTAATCTCTGATAACAGAAGTAAATTTAAAGTCAAAAGGATAACATCAAGAAGTGCTATTTTTCAGTATGCAACGCTAATATGTGGTTTGTTTTTTTTTTCACTTTTGCTTTTTCTGTTTTAATATGTTGAGCAAGCAGGTCACAAGAAAAAATAATAATCAGGTAATAGAGTATAAGCAGCACAAGGATGGGATCATATTATGTGCAGGTGATGTGATATCTTGCACCTTTACCAATCAACACTTTGTGCTCAGAATATAAACATAATTTCAGGTGTGGTGGGAGGAGATGTGCTGGCTTCCAGGGCAGTTCTGCGTCTGTCAAAAGTGCAGCATTTTGTGTTGCAGTTTGCCCTAGGGAGGGCAGAGCACCGTGACGTTATGATGCTGCTCTGACCAGTGTGAAAGAAGCAGAGGTGATTTTAGTAGAAAACAAAAACAAAAAAACAACTCAGTCCAATCTCTGAGAGCTAAGTACATATACAGAATAACAAGAGGATTCACTGCTAATAGCATTAGAATGACTCAGAATGGTACAGTTGATTAAAACTTTGTATTCCACCCACATAAAGGGGCAGCAGCTCTTTAACTAGAAGTCCAGAACACTTGTACCATTAGGAATGAAACATCTTTATTTGTGTCTTTTGTAAAACTTTCATGAGTTAGGTCAAGATGCTCAAAAGAAAAAAAAAAATCTGCAAAGTTTTCAGGATTGTCTGCTTAACTTTTTTTTTTCTTTTTCTCTTTTTTTTTTTTTTCACTTCTTGAGAAAAGTCTTAGCTAGCTTGTACAAATATTCTCAAAGCTTTAAGAAGGTGAATCAGAACAGTTCATCCTGGGTTGCATTTGAGTCTTGCAAAGGTACAGTTCAATTCAGAGCAAAGGTTTGTTAGCAGTCCTCAGGAGCACAGCTGTAAGGAATGAGTAGGAGGGCCATGCTAAGGCCAGAAGTTACCTTAGGTGGCTAAAAAACACAACCAGAAAAGTTCACCTTTGGACACTAAGCCCAGTTCTTTGTATCAGACGTTTTCCAGCATGGCATTTTAGCCTTGAAATCCACATTATAAAGGAATACCGTCACAATCAATCACACTATATTCCAATCATCATTCAACACTTGATGTTCAAAAGTCTGGAGTTGATTTTGGAGTAAAAAGAAAACTTTATCTTTCTCAGTGCAGGAATCAATGCATTTTAAGCACTTAGTATTTCCAAACTTAGAATTAAAATTGGGAAGGGATGGGCATTATGGATTGTACAGTCTGAAAAAATTATAGATTAAAATCCATATTTCTAACACAGACACAGTAGTAAATCTGTTGCTGCAGTTCATTAGTTCTTTCTCAGGTCCTCAACCTTTTGTGACAGATTTAGTCACTCAAGACATAACCTCAAACACAACCCATGAGGGGGGGAAGTGCATTATTCAACATGTAGTTGAGGAAGAGGAACAGAAGAGGACTGTGAAGGAAAAGCAAATAGCGCTCTGGAAAAACAACACTTGAGAAACAACGATTCTCATGAGATTACTGGAGATGAGTCTTCAGCTGCCTTGCAACAAAAATCAGTTGATCATTTCAAACTGAATTATTTTGGAGTTAGTCATACTGACCTGAAACACGCGGTTTTAGCATTCAGTTTTGGTTTCTAACCAAAATTTTGGTTAGAAAAGTGATTTTTTTTTTAAGCAAAAGTAGAGTTTTCATGATATGCCACTTGAAAAAAAAAAAAAAAAAGGAAAACCCATCATCAAGGCTTCACATTCTAACTTTATAATCGACTAGACTGGACCTTCCAATATTGATTGATGTCATTTTTTTCTCCTGTCGTAACACAACAAGATATAACTGCATGTATTCACAATAAGGCTTTTCAGGAATGCTTACATACATTTCTGTTTTTATATGGAAAACTAGAGAAATGACAACTTCAGGAGACATTTTCTATATACTTCTCTCACTCTTGAAAAAAAAAAAAGTGCTTAGGGTCTAAGCAGCTGCTTGTTATAACAGATATATATGCTTGTTATAACAGATGGATAATAAGAAAGGGAGGCAGTGATGGGAGGATGCAGGTAGAGACTATCAGTGTCAGTGTCCTGCCTCTGTGTGTCTGTGTGTCTCTGGGATATGTGTTCAGCTTTGCTACTGCAACAAGAAAAGCATCAGCTGCGTTCCCCAGCCTGGGCAGAGACCTCAGGTTGGACAAAAGCAGTCCTGGGCTGGAGGAGGTGGTCATGTTCTTTGCCTCACTTACACTTAGACACTTATATCTTCTCTTATTTATTTATTTATTTATTTATTTATTTAAGGGGGAAATAGTTCAAAAATGACACACAAAAAAAATGGAAAGTTCTCAGAATATTCAGTTCCTTGGTGTGTAATCTTTTCCTTGTTGAGGGCTACATAAGCCTTTCAAACACATTTGGTGGGTCTCCTAAACACATGCTCAAGTGTTATTTATAGTAAAGAGAAAAAATTCATATTGCTGCAGGCTGTAAGAAATGAAGTCATAGATTTATCTGGACTCTTCTTACATGTTGATTCATAGCTGAAGTCTCCAAAGAAGAGTACTTCGCTAACTGCATTTCCATGCCAGAGGTTTATTTTTAATGGGAATTTTATTGCACTGTTAAATTGTATAAGACACTTCTATGTAAGATAAATACACAAGTTTAAAAAAAAATAAAATCCCACAGTTTTAGAATAGACTTTGGTTCCAGCTCAAGTTCTTAAGGTTTTGGGAGGGAGACTGTAGTTGATACTGAGCAGTGTTACTGACATCCTTTCAAGTCCAGAAAATGTTTTTAGATAAAATAATACAGGAGTTAAATAGAAAAAGTTCCAAAACATCACCACATATTACTGTTTGATATTGTTATTTATGATAAGGCCATTTATAATCCCCTCAAACTGAAAATCTTTGAGAGTCTCTGCCTTCATCCTTCCCATGCCAGTAAACCAGCTATTGATGTAGTAGATATAAGCAACATATGAACAGACATAAACTTCATTTTTACCTGTCTTTATCCCCCAAGTTTGTTTAATGGCATATTCACCCAAAGGGAAAAAAAAAAAAAAAACACTAATCAGAATGAAGTATGACACCAAACCAGAGCAACAGGTATCAGCCCCTGCTTGGCACTGAACTTGCAGACAAATAGACAAAGAAATTAGGTAGACGAAGGTATGCTTCATGGGTTCATTCAGCTGAACTAACCTAAAGGAAGGATTATAGAAAGGAGCGACAATTTTAGTATGTAAAATGTTCCATATGTGTTGTTCATGGGGCATGCATACTGCTTGACAATTTATAACATCGTGTGTTAAACCAGTTTCAATATCAACGAAATCAAAGAAAACCATCTGATACTCTGTATAGAAAAATGGTAGTCTGGTTTCCTGGTTTGCAAAAACTATTTTCAGAAGGTCATATGACGTAATTAATCATTTTAAGGACTTTTTGCCTTTAAGAAAGGAATAATATTTCTCACCAGTTGCATTTAAATTATTGCCAGAAGTGTTCGGAGATAACTGAAAGATATACAATTACACAGCTTTATTATTATTTATACCTTTCTAATGCTCTTTAATTTCAGCTCTAACATCTCACACATTTTATCTTCAGAAGCCTGAGTCATTTCTGCAGCTGCCTCCAAGATTTATACCTTTCCTGACACTAACAGCCTAATTTTGCCTCCATGAGAAATGACATACATAGAAGCTAATCTCCAAAAGCATAGCTCATTTCGGGTTTTAGACACACTGGGCTTTTAGAATCTTTTTTCACTCTCCCTTGAAGCCACTATTTTGTACAGATACTGAAGAAATCTGAGTCAGTAAAAAACGTCCTTAAGATCTTGTAGCTCATGGGAGAGCGGAGCAGATTCAAGAGAATGGCAAACATAGCATTATACTTTAAAAAGGGAATCACAAGTACCTCTCTTTGAACTCCCTATGCTTCAGTTTCTAGAAACAGTGAAGTGAAATTATGAAACATTTCATAAGCACTTACATCATAGCAAGGTGATAAAAATGTGGCCAATGTGGAAATGTCATAAAAACAAATTATGTTAAAGCAACCTAATTATCCTCTCTGACTGATAATTTAGCATACCTAAACAGAGAGAAACAAGAAGGGTCAATGTGTCTTAAAAGCTTTTCATACTACTCTGGTAGTAAGTTTTCAAGCAAATTAGGGAATGCAGCCTATATAAAAGCAACAGAAAATCAGTGTATAATAAATTAAAGGAAAGGAAACAGACATTTTGTTGTTGTTGTTTTCTGTAAATTGCACGATGGTTCAGCTGGAGGTCCTAAAGAATCTCTTCTGGTTTTATTTAATATTTTCCACTTGTGACTGGACTGTGGAGAGAGAACACTGAAGAACAGAACCAGATTTTTAAGTTACCTAAATAAACTTGATATGAGGTCAAAACTCCTCATGGTGACTTGCAATTAAAAAAATGCAAAGTGGTGTAAGAAAGCAACAAGAGGAACCATGCAAAAAAAATGGCCTTTACAGGTGTCCCCTCCACAGCACACAGCAGACTGTGGCAGAACACAGACAAAATAGAATCAGCATGGATTCTGATGGAAAAAGTTAAATTCCAGTCTGGAATGTACTGATACAAGGTAATCGTTATTCTTCATCTGTACCATGATGGGCCCAGCTGGAGTACTGCCTTCAGATTCCGGGACTGTGATTTTTAATTTAGTCATATTGGAGAGAGTTCAGGGAACTGTCCTAAAAATAGAAGAGGTTTAAGAGCATAACTTCTTGTCCTGGTTTCAGCTGAGATAGAGTTAATTTTCTTCATTGTGGCTAGTACGTTGCTGTGTTTTGCATTTAGGGGAAAAATAATGTTGATAACACCAATGTTTTAGTTGTTGCAGAGCAGTGCTTACACTAGGCCAAGGACTTTTCAGTGTCACACGCCACCCTGCCAGCAAGGAGGCTCTGGGTGTACAAGAAGCTGGGAGGGGACAGAACCAGGCCAGCTAACCCAAACTGTCCGAAGGTGTATTCCATACCACATGTCATCATGCTGAACAATAAATATGGGGGGTGTTGGCCACGGTGTGGGGCTGCTGCTTCTGGACAGGCTGGGCATGTCTTCCACTCCCCTTGTGAGGAAGCTGCAGGCCGCAACAAGGCCTTCCTTCAGTCTCCTCTTCTCTGGGCTGAACAAACGAAGTGATTTCAGATATTCCTCATACATCTTCCCCTCTAAACCCTTCACCAGCTTTGTAGGCCTCCTTTAGACACTCTCTAAGAGTTTTACGTCCTTATATTGTGGTGCCCAAATCTGCACACAGTACCTGAGGTGAGGCCTCACCAGTGCAGAGCAGAGCGGGACGATCCCTTCCCTCCAACAGCTAGCTGTGGTGTGCCTGTACCCCAAGAATAAAAAAATTTACCTTCCAAGACAAAATGGCAACCAGGATGGCTCCGATCAAAGCAAATTTTGTAGTCTTTGGAAAACCCTTATCCAAAGGGTGTCTTTTCCCTTTAGAACTTGATATAGTAAAAACTCAGAAGTTTAAGATCAAAAGGGACCACGTCTAGTTCTATGTCAGACACATTAATGCCTCCAGAAATTATATTCCTTTTCCCCTGAGATTGATTTGGTTGAAAAGGAGTGGAATATGCAGCGTGAGTCAAGCCATTCACTCAGCAGTTTCAGCTCTTGAAGACAGCATCATGTTTTGCTGCATGTTCAACGCGAGTCTAAGCTTTTTCTTTCCCTAAGAAGATTTCGTAGGGCACCTGATATATGATCATTTTAAGTCTGTAATCAACACACAACTCATCAGTGCTTCAAAAACCCTAAAAAGAAGATATTTACAAAAGCTTGATCTTGTTCTATTTAGCATAGTACATATTTATGTAAGGAAAATTAAGAAAGAAGTAGAAGGAATGTAAGCCAAGTATTCAATAAGGACATTACTGGGAAATCTCTTCAGGGTTCCTGTGTAATGTTCCCTTTGCTTAGATACTCATATTCTGACACAAGCTATGTTCAAGGCTTGTCTGAGACTACATGTCATAATCCTGAGATCACTCCACATATGTGAGTGCAGCAAACATATTTTTAGATGATATCTCTGCAAATCTCTGCACATCCACTGTTGAATAAGATGTCTAGTAGAGAAGAAAAAAATCAAGCACAAACAAAATCACAATCATAGAATTAATCATAGAATTATTTGGACTGGACACTTCCAGTGAAAGGACATACAAAACTTCTCTGGACAGCCTGTTCCAGTATCTCACCACCCTCATACTAAAGAATTTCTTCCTATGTAATATCTAAATCTATCCTCTTTTCATTCAAAACTGTTGCTACTTGTCCTCTCACTACAGGCCCAGGTAAAAACTCTTTCTCCATCTTTCTCATTTCTCCATCTTCTCTGGCTTGGGATGACACAGAGAAAGAAGAAAATAAATAAATGAATGAATAAATGAATTAACGAATCAATCAATCAATCAACAAAAGCACAACAAGCTGGCTTATCCTCATGATTTAAAACTACTTGAGAATACTGATAATTTCACACATCAAATTCATCTCACTAAAGCTTCTGCTTTACAGTTCTACAGGGACTGTTCCAGACCTCTTCACTTTCCTGATCATGGAAGCAATAGCAGCATTTCAGAGTTCATCAGTGAAGCTGCTGTGCCTGAAACCTTTGGAAAGCCTTCACACATTTCCTCTTGCCAGAACTGCCCCTTCACTAAGCCAAAAATCACTGTCATCATTTCAGCAGATCATTTGAAAGTTCTCGCCTTTTTTTTTTTTTTTTTTTTTTAATATTGTGGCATTCCTCTGAAAGAAAAGCCTGTTACCAGTTAGCAAATCAAGGCTACTGTAGACTGTTACCAATCAGTTATCTAATGCAGGGGTCAGAAAAATATAGTATGAATAACAGGCATTGCTAGAGATGAATGTTGCAGGGTGGGAGTTGAGACATCTGTTTAAAATTTATCAGGAGCAAAGAGGAGATGCAACACCAAAACATGATGTCAAAGATAAGCAGATGAGAAGCATATCAACTCTGAAACACAATTTCTCCTGACCCTATTGGATTTCCACCAGCAAATGTCTAATTTAGAAAGAAAACTATCATCTGATGTGTGTGTTTGAAATGCTGTCAAATAGTTTAGTATACTCTCCAGCATCCTGTCAGTCATAATGACCTTGAGTTTTGAATTGCTTGGAGTCTCTTTTTCAATAACATGAGCATTTTCTCTGATTCTGTCATTTCTACATACTCAGAGGAGTCTGTTACGAAGAAATGTGTTCCTTTTGCCAAAGAACAGCTATGTTGTCACATTTTGTCAGGGGCTCAGGAGAAGGGGATGGAAAGTAACAGCATATTTGTTTGTACAGATCAAACTGCTTGAATGCAATTATTAGGATGGGATGTGCCATTCTTTTTGTGTCCCACAGAACTTGTTCAATGTCTTCAAAAGTTCTTGAGAGCTCTGGAGATACACCCCCCTTTTTTTTTTTTCTAGTTTGGTCTCTGCAGTTACACATACTCTTTTTACTGCTTCTTTTTGAAGTCTTTGCACATAGATAAGATTGTGTTTTGCAGAAACATAAGGAAGGTTTGGCTTGAGTTTCCCCTGGCACAGAAAGAGAATTTAAGACAATGTTAAAACCTCAGTTGTCCTGAACTGGTCTCTCTTGAACCTGCTTTGGTACCTTAAAACATATCAATACAAATCCTCAACTCTTACAGATCCCTTGTCCAGGGCAGGTGCACTTGCTCATTTAGAGCAGCATACAACTAGATAGAGCCTTCCTGACATGCCTGGCAGTGGAACAGCACTAAACCAGGGACAGTCCTTTCCCTTAATTGGCTATTCAGCCAAAAGACCAATGTTTCCTCATTTTCTGGTGGCAAAATCTATTTTCGTGTTTTAGCTAAAAGCCATCTGCCATTGCTTCTTCGTACAGCCTGGAAAACGTGTAATGCATCATGGCCCCCATAAGTATGACTGCCTCTTGAATCTGTGCAAGCATTTCAGGAGAGCAAAGGTTGTTGATGTTCCCATCAGCAGTTCAGCTATGCATGCCCAGTGGAAAAACTCCAAAAGAGTATGCAAGAGCTATGCAGATTACAAAGAAAAATTCAAAACCAAACAACCTTTCAGATCCCCAGGCAGTGGAGATCAGCAGCTCTACTCAGTGAACCTTGATGTTCTTCTGGTTGATTCAAAAAGAGAAAAACAAAGAAAGATAGTAGTGGCAATATATTTCACAGAAAAACACCGTCCAAAGAAAGCCTTGAGCCATTAAAATGTACTAGAAGAGGAGTAAGAAATATTTCATGAGTTAAGTTTATCAAAACAAGTTTTCTTCAAAGACTCTCTTTTTCTTTCTTCTACATTTTAGAGGGAACCTAGACTGTGGTCTGGACAGATAATTCTCATGTTAAGAAATTATGTACTTAAAGATTTCCATGGGTTTATCTAAGTGGTCTTCTGAGAGTTCAGTCTGGCAGTGATGCAAACTCAGTCCTCAGCCTAGGCTAACACCCTTTGCGTCTTGATAAAAGTTATTAAACACAAAGTGGAGGCTCTGCAATATAGCTGCAACTACATGGCTTCCAGCTATCAGACTAGTTCTTTCTCCTTATCTTCTCCAGTATCTTCTTGTGGAATATCATTTGCTCCAAAACCCAAATTATTCCATGTTTCAAAGACTTCAGTGAATACAATTAGTCTCATAAATTTCATTGCAAACCAACATTTTGTAAGGGAAACAGAGGAAAAACCTTTTGTAGAATCAACATTTTTTTCTTTTTTCTTTTTTTTTTTCTTTTAATTCCTTATCCTCCTATTTTTAGACCACAAATGCAGAGGTACTGTCAACACCCATTTAAACTCTAGTTCATAAGAAGAACTAAAGTTATCTTTCAAACTTTAATGTTACCAAAGATCAATCACAAAGAGAGTGGAGTTAAATACCAGTTCAACCAGCAGCATATTTTTCCTCTTCAGTTTACTCGATTAGTGTTGTTCTTAACAACACTGATACTGCTATTGTTCTGTTGTCACCATCTTTCTTACTGAAATCACCATTTTACAATTTTTTGAGGCTTCCCAGGGGAAGACATTTCCTGTATTGTTATTATGTTTATGGTTTTAAATTTGTCAAGTTTCAGAAACCAGCCAATTTTTTTCTCAAGAATTGTCCATTTGTTTTTTTAATGAAACCAAAATGTTTGCTTTGAATCACTTACCATCACACAATGGCACCTTTTTTGACCAAGTTTCATTGGTCTTCATACTAAGATTTTCAGAGATATTCCTTTTTCTGTTAAACAATTTCTACCGTGACAGGTTATAAATTATGTGCCAGGATCACTGCCTTCCCAACACCCCAGCAATCTATCTGCATTTCTAATGTGCTCAGCACAATATCCAAATGCCAGCAAGGCATTTAACCTTGTCATTTTCCCTGAAATTAGGTATTCAAATATTTTCTTTGATTTTTATTTTGATTTATTAGTGAAACTTTCTGGTTTCAAGTTGCTGTTTCCCGAATTGGCTCTGAAGCACTTTTAAAAGCACTTGAGATGGAAAAGAGAATTTTCTGCCCCAGTAGGAGTTTTCTGGAGAGTATCCATGTGCCAGACAAGCTGGCATTTGAACCAGACATTGAATTAAGCAATTCACTTTAGAGGTTCATTTAAAAAGCCCCCCTTTCATTTAATTTATTTTATTGCTTTAGAAGCAGTGTATTAGATCATCTAGATCATCCAGACTAGATCCAAAAAGATAGAGAATGTTCTGTTACCACCTACAAAGTCCTGTCAGGCACAGGATTGATGGAGATTCGTGGAACCTGTGGTGTCTGTCAATCAAAAATAATCATGAGCTCTTGAATGACAAGGGAAGAGTCTTTTCCTTTTTTTTTTTCTTTTGGATTATGATCTCTTATGCAAAGAAGTCTGTTACAGACAAAGGTGTACATCTCCCTGCCAAACAAGAGATCCATAGACACATTCTGTCAAGGTCTCAATAAGATTCTGCTGATAAGCAACTGATCACCTATTCAAAATAGGATCTGTGTCAGATCCTCTTCCCCAATGATTATCACTCTTCTCTACATTTGATTATTCATTGGTATCTTGCAAAGTTGTGTACAGTGCCTCTCCTGCAAAAGTGTTTTTATAAGTCCGTTAAGATAAGGCTTTCCACTTAGCGAAATTTCATCTTCGCCATCAAAGAGCTGTCTCAGAACATAATTCTGTCCAAGATTGTTATAAAGCTCTTTAGGCCTTAACAAGATGCTTGGCATCATTATCCTTGTATTGACTTGCTTTACGTTCTTTCTAGCTCATGAGAAGAATGTTAAATCTTCCTATCTAAACTTGAGCACCATTTCATGAAGTTCTAATTTATAGAGTTACAAGCGCTGTCCATTCTAATAGAGTTCAGGTATCTCTGGTGAAGACCTTGGACTCTGAAGTAATGTAGTAAAAAAAATGACTGAAGTCATGCACACAAAGATGTTCAGCTACAACACGCAAATGCTCTTCTCCATGATTTTAAAAGCTTTGATGGAGCATTATTTCTGTTACCTTAAGAGGATTAGATCATAATCTTATTGAAAACACCTGAAGACTGGCATGACCGAAGGCTAAGGCTCCTTGCTCATACACAGGAGAATGAAAAATGGAGGTGTTTCCTTTTTGTATTTTTTTCTTTCATATTTCCTAACCAACATGCTGTGTTTATCAATGGGCTCTCAGCAGATACATGCAGAGATTTTAATAGAATTTTCAGAAATATTCTGAAGAGGCCTGATGCCACCTTCCTTTGAAGACTCTAAGGTACACTAATAAGTACAGCCATGATCTGGATATGTGCAACTTCTCATCCTTCCCCAAAATTACCCGTTAAGTTATTTTGGCAAAGAGGCATCATTCTCTAAGTGGTTGGTACAGCACAGAACACAATGAGGCCTCTTTATTACTAGCACACAGTCCTTGCCACATGAACATGGAAGTTGAAAGCACAGGGAAAGCCTGTAGCTGTTTTTTTCCTTTACCTAATGCACTCCTGGTTTATTAAAAATTATTGTCTAAAAACTTCCAGTTTCACTTGACAGTAACACCTACTGTGCATTTTCTAAAAACCTGACAGCTTCAGTAATTTTCGTATCTACAAGTGAGCCAAAGCCGAAAGCCTGTAGCACCGTTTGAGGCTATATAAGCTACATGGGAATTGCAGGCATTTAAATCCAAGCAGGGAAAATAATATCCTTGCTCTACTGCTTTTTCTGAAATCCAACTGTGCGTTATGTTATTTACTTTGAGGATTGCTGCCATTCTTCTTTTAAGACGATGCTTTGAACTTTAGATTTGGACATTTCCCGGCTACATTTTGAGGTTTGAATTGGCCTTCACAAAGCCTAAGAAAGAAACTTTCAGCTCTTCATTCACCACTGTACACAGGGTTCTGACTATTGGCACCCACTCCTACAGCTGATACATCCTACCTAGAGTTTTTGCTAGGCTGGATATAACAGGTTGCTCTGTGTCTTTCTATTCCTCTCCACTTGTGCCAAAACAAATTAGAAATTAGAGATTCGGTTGGGTCCTCAATAGCCCTCATAGTAATCTCTTCCCATTAATTCCTGCTGTATGCAAGAAAATCTGTAGCACATAGAAGTCTGACATTGAAATATCTGGTTAATGTGTCAGTTCCCAACATGCTATGTATGCTGTCAGAGTGAGAATGAAATTCTACATGATCCTTCACCATTTGTTTTTGAGCTGCAGCAGTGGTACCAGGACTTCATCCAAAAAAAGGCTTGCTGAATAAATCAGCAAGCTTCTCCAAGAACCATCAAGAGTAAGTATTTGGGAAAGAATCAGAGCTGAGCTAGGTCAGCTTCAGGGCTCTGAGGAGCTTTACACTACAGAGGCTATTATATATTTTCACCCTCCCAATTCCTTCTTTTTCTCAGCCCTTCCCCATGAAGTGCTGCTGTTCTAGTCCTTACAATTAAAATCCTGAGTAAATGCATTTTTTCAGCCAGGCATTTTTGGGGCTGAGTGAAGCCACCAGGCTTTATTCTTATTTTTTGCCTGTTCTTTCCCATTCCGATGTGCATGATTTTATTCAAAGGTGGGTTTTTTTTTTGGAGCGGGATATAGAAAAGGATGGCCTGTTTTTTTTGCTACAGGCATTTTTGCATCCATCTAATATTTTCAGTGGTCTCCAGACAGGCTCCTTCTAAAGAACTCATGAATATATGTTGTACATATAATTTCCTTCTCCCATCATTTAAAAGGGTCAAAGACCTTCTCTTGAAAAATGACACCCCTATACAAAAGCTCTGCCATGAAGAGGCGATAACATCAGAAAGATTAGATTAAAGAAGGACAAAGCTAGTGAGTTTAAAAAGCATTTGAAAGCAAGGACAGAATGTGAGTGTGAACAAAAGAATAATACATATAGCTAACAGCCTGCTCAGGATGTTAGTTCGCAGTCACTTAATATGCCCAGCATCATTTTTCAAAAAAAAAAATCACATTTCTCCAAACTTCTCCCTCTTTAAATCCTGTTCACATGCACATTTACTGTGCACCGAGATTCATTATTCTCTGCATTGTCATTGTCTGATGTTCACTGAATTCTGATCTTTTATTTTAATTCAAGGAAATTCCCACTGCAGACTAGAAAAAAGTCCATACTCTAGCAGATGACTCATTTCTTTGCTGCCACATCAGCTTCCATAGCATAGTTAACTTCAAAATACTACTGGAACAGACGAAGAGAAAAGAGAAGTGGACAGAAAAGTCATTAGCAACTAATGTTCCAGGAAGAAGCAAGTGAATGTTGTGAGACTCAAGATAAAAAGGACATGAATGTGTTCACTGATAAAAACTGAAAGGGTTAGCAATAAGAAATGACTGGTCATCTTTACAGGAGAGCACGTACACCCCCCAAAAAAAAATGAAGCAAAACAATTGGTAACAAAAGTTGAGACGTCCATGCCTAGCTCAAACCCATTGGACAGCACAGATCTAGGTGATCTAGGAGGAAGATTATGAAAGTCAACCAAAGCCAAATGTGAAACACACTGAGGACAACGAAAATTAAAGTTCTTATTTCAGAAAGCCTTTACAATACGTGAGGAAAAAATCTCTCCTCCTCCACTTTTCAACTGACTACCTGAGCACTATCTGGAAATTCATGGAAGATGATGAGCTTCTGTAAGGAAGAAAATAACACTGACTAATGGATAGAGCTCTGCCTCTCTGGAACCGAGAAGAGAATACAAGAGATATTTTGATATCTGAGACTACAAATATATTTCTTCACATACTGAGACTTGGAAATAAGGGAGAAGCCTACTTGCTGCATATTGGCTCTCCCTACCAAACTCACAAAAACAAAATATAAGATTGAAGTGTCATTATGATCCC
Organism: Anser brachyrhynchus; assembly: GCF_964034855.1. NCBI lineage: Eukaryota > Metazoa > Chordata > Aves > Anseriformes > Anatidae > Anser > Anser brachyrhynchus. The sequence goes on from NC_137698.1 coordinate 75,797,941, forward strand.
AGTGAGAAGTTTAGGGCTATATTTGTAAATGAATTGGTCATACTACAATCTGGAGCATTCTGATGAAAAATAAATATTCAACAGTCCTACCACCTGATGACAAAGGGAAGACATGTACTGGGGAGCATGGATGGGAAGAATAGAGAGGACACTTTAAACTTGCCCACTGTACAATCCACAAGGGAAAAAGGGTATGAAAATGTCACTGGGAAAAGGTGATTGAGTTTTAGAATAATAAAAATATGATCTGTAAATAGAAAGAGATGAAAGTCACAACCATTTTAAATATATAACCAATTCTCTTAACAGGACTTATTCTTGTAACAAGGTGAGATTTCTCTTCAAATATCATATGCTACAGACTGATCTCATATAAACCCTTTGTTTCTCCCCTCAGTATCTTTTATGCCTTAATCACACACAGAAGAAAGTTCCATAAAACTTTGATATTCTCTCAAAACTCCCACTCAAGCTTGCTCTGACAGTGCATTTTACGCTATCTTCCTTTGTTGTTTTTTTTTTGTTAGCACAATTTCAGTTCTTCCACTGAACATATTCACAGATTCATGTTTCTTTTGACACCAGAAAGTTCGCTCTGCTACTGGTTGTTCAGAGACAATATTTTATTCATTAAAACAACAAAAAATAGCTTTTATCAGGCCTCCTGAAGCTGGCATTCAGAGGTTATTTATAACTCAATCTCCAAACAGAGACAACATTAGATAGGAAAAAAAAGATTTCATGTAAAAAACCTACTTTACAATATTTTAAAGTGTTTGCCTACTGAGATTTATAGATGTCATATGAGCTCATTTGCAAGAATAGGTATAGTATATGGATTACTCTGTAGATTTACTATTCCATAATAGTAAATTAAGACTCATTAGCTACATCAGCTACACAGGAAAATGATGCAGGTGCCAACAGCTCTCACTTGATAGAAGTCTGCTATCTGTCAACATAGAACCTTTCCTCTTCAGGAAATAGGTTGCCTAATAGAAAAATAAAGTCAAGATGACATTACTCTTGAAAAGCTCGATGTGGATAATCAATATCAAATACACAACTACATTACTAGCAGCGCTGTAATCTTTACCCATAGCTGTAAAGTACTTCACAATTAGCAGAGAAAGCAAAGAGCTTTTTCCAGCTACAAAAACCAGCCTCGGACATGGGAGAATTTATTCCTCTCCTGACCATGACATATATTTCCTAAGCAATCTATGTGTGCTATAATGATCCTTTCTATTGTTGCAGTATTTTAACTGTTTGATAATAATGATCCTAAACATTAAAAACACAGGATATTTCCTGAATATCTCACTAATGCACTAGACACTTTAAAGGGGTGAACAATCATAATTTAGAAGAATATAACTCTCGACTTTGAAACGCTCCTGAATTTTAAGTTGCTCTGTAACATATAGAAAAATGCAAAGAATATAATGACAATGAGCAAAAGAAATCGCAGCTAGAATAATACCTGGGAAACACTGCCTTAATGCAGTACATCCACATCCCATTTCCAGCTGAGATTTGAGGATCACAGGTGTACAAATGCCACTAATACTTCATTAGATCTTGCCAGACACAGATATTTCTCCACAAAGTATTAGAATGACAAAATATTTTCCTTGATTTTGTTTTCTTGAAAAAACACTTGAGTTTGTCGAAACTAGTTGTACGTCTTTTTTCTACACTGCCATCTCCCAGATTTTTTTTTTTTAAATCTTGTTTCTCAGTGAAGTGTTTGCAATTTCCACAGAGAATAAATTCCTTCCATGAAAATCTAAAGATTTTCCAAAACCCGTAATGGAAACTACCTAAAATGAAAATTTCCCTGTGAAAATAATGGGACTCCATTCTTCAGTGATTTGGATGCACCACAGCTGGCTGTAGACCTATTTTCCCACTTTTTCATACTCCCATACTTTTCACCTTTACTTCCATCTAACAAGGAAAAATCATTTCCTGACAACGCTTGTTAAAACACCTTTCTTCTCCAACCCTAGCACAGAATTTTTTTTTCCATAATATGTGGTTTTAATGGGATAATCAGTGTCTCAAAATCCTTGTTACTGGTAGAACATTTGTTGAGAACACTACTGAGCTCTCTTGGAACACTTGACCCCTCCAGGCAAGGCTGAATGTGTAGCTGGCTCCTCTAAAGCTAAGAAAGGAAGCTAGATATAACTAAAATTCAAGAGTTGCCTGGACAGAGCTTGCTGATAAGGATAAGGGAGAAGAGTCAGTGCACTTGTTTTATAACCCTGCTATTTGTGGAGTGTGTCTGTGGGACTTTGTGCTGTATTTACCTCAGAAAGAGGACAAGGCTGTTCAGTGAGTAATTAGCTATATATACATGTCAGAGAATAGAAATACATAATGAACAGAAAAGAAAGTTCTTATATCCTTTTCTTCTACAGAAAGTACCTGTTTAGACTACCTAACAGAGTTTTAGCTGATTCTTAACCACTGTGAATGCAAATAATTAACTGAAGTACTTTGAACTACCAAGTAAAAAGAGCACATTCACATCTGCTTAGACCTACCAAAGCCTGGGCAAAAAAAAAAAAGCAAAGGGACCAACATGTTTTTCCAGCTCAGCTAAATGTGACAAGCTGAAGCAGAAAGTATCATCAGGGACAATATCCACGGTAGCAGGAATCTGCACAGGTCTTTCCATGGGCTCCAGTGTCTCTGGGAACAGTTCAGCAACAAAGTAGCAAGAAATCTTTCAGACTTTTAGTTATGTACTACCTTTTCTCATTTCTTATGTTTCTCTTCATCTCTTCTGTCTTTGCCAAGTAGACTTTCCAGTTTCTGTTGTTTCGAAAGAGTTCTGCTTAATTAACTAATGTTTACAAAGGAAAGTATGTGGCAAGTGCTATTATAACTCTTTGGCAAAGATGTCTGATTAAGATTCAAAGCACAGCCAGAACAGCTGTCAGAGAAACCTCTTGTACTGTTGATGTCCTAACAAAGCAGATGATACAACTGGATACAAATTCATCAGCAATTAGTCCCTTCCTGCGCTCGGAAAATAAATTCTAAAAATTGTCTCAATATAATTATTTTTGCATTTAATTTTTGTCACCAGATCCATTCAGTGAAGTCTAGTATACTCCTTTCTTGTACTGTTGTTATCTAGTCAAGGCAAGCAGTTAGCAGAAGTGTAATCAGACAGATAATTTATTTTAATGCTACTCGCTCCTGTAAACACTTTCCTGTTAGAACAATCATTCCGAGGCAGGCATTTTCACTGGCATACAAAGAATCAGCTGGGCTAAAACCTCAAACTGATAAAATCATCGTCTTACATTGTATTCAGACTCATACCAACCGACAGCAGAAGAACTAGACTATTTTACTGTAACAATTAAGAAACGGGAAAACTTGCATCATTTGTCTTATCAAAGAAAAAGTAATTTTGGTGTTTTTTGACTTAAAATGATTTGATTCAGTACATTATTAACACTGTTCTAAATCAGTGGTGCTTTTGTTGTTACTGCAACTAACTTGTGGTGAAATCTCAAAACTAATCTGCTTCAAATTTTTGACTGACAATTTTATCTTTGATTCTTTTTTAAATTTCCATGAATAGAACAGGAGAACACAGCACAAAAAAACTGAACTGATATATGACCAATAAAATAACCATTATTCCAAATCCTTAAGGACTTTTCTGAAGAAAATGTAATCTTTACAGGATGCAACTATTCCCCATGACCTTGAATTAAATTAGCCCTTTTCCATAGGAAGATTATTCTTTAGGCCCAGTCAGTCCTGGTTGCCTTTATATTTATTTGCAATAGCACCTGGAGTCAAGTTCCCATTATATGTTCAAGTATTGTAGAACCTTATAGTAAAGAATAGAAAAAGTACCGAGGCTGAAGAATTGTTATTTCAGGATAACGGGTGTAATAGTAATTGGGGAGACGTCTATACTAACAGGCAAACTGCTTTTACAAAGGCTGTGTGTAGACATACATCTAAATACCTATATAACATCATTGATTAGGCTTCCATTTCCCTATGAAGTTATTTTTTGATACTGTAATTGCAACGTTTTTCTTACCTCCTACCTTGCACATACTGGCCAAGTTGTTTCTCTCATCATTTAATTCAACTGATCAGAAGTGAATTTGACACTTCTGATTATTCAGGAGCAATCTTCTATAAGACTGATGAAGAGTTAGAGCATCTTTTCATACAGGAAATTCTGAAAGATGAGACATGGATCTGAAAGAAATTTGGATCCTGCCAATTTTATAGTTCATGTTACTTTCTGTATTACAATATTTCTGCTTCTACCTCTACCTGAATTAGATTTCCAGCTAACTACCTCTGGGACATCATTTTCTGTCACATGTAACTACTGTAGAGACTGCTCTCCAGCCTTGTCCCAAGTATATCAGAGGGAGTGTATATACAAGCTTGAGTAAATGCATCTGTAAGGTAAAGAAAACTAAAGAATTGCTTTATAGAAAGGAGAATTATAATGAATATTTGCAAGAGCAGACATTTTTGGAGAAAAAAAGAAAAAAGCCCTCAGTCCTGAACTTTATTTGCTGAACCCCAGTAAAGAGCAGAACATCTTTCAAGGAGCATTCTGGAAGGCTCTGGGGATACTCCAAACCAGTACAGCAGTAACAACTTTTTTACCTTAAGAACATGGAAACGTCTTCTCAGTCAAAGTGAGACTCTTCCTCAACTGCTGAATGAAGGCATCATTGAGGAGATTTCAAAAGTGGTAATGGAAGTAGCTGCATTCTCCCCAAATTCTTTTCTAACATTCCCCAGCTTGAGGGCTGACCAGAGGAAAATAGAGAAAAAATTTCAAACCTTGTGGCAAATACTGCTATACATCATTAACACCATATTTATACAAGATTTAACTTTCACGAGCCATTAGCAAAAATACTGAGATTAACAAAAAATTGGAGGTTTGAAACAGTTCAGTTTGTATTTCCACTCACAACATAGCTGGTAGCACATCATCACAGAACAAGTCAGCCCCTTGAACAGCCAAGAGATTTGGTGTTTTCCAAGATCATTTAATTCAAGCCATGTGGGATTTGTGAAAGCATGGGAATAATTATCAGGTCCCTACCAGCCAAAGGGAAAGAAAAAGAGTCATATCATTTAACTTGTTCCATCTCAAATCAAAGACACCAAAATGAAAGTTACAAAAATTCAGAGTAGAACAGTGAATTGTAGCCTAAATGACAATAAAACTCAGTAATAATCCTTATGGGTTTAAGATGCAAGCAAGGAACAAGATACGCATTGCAGGAAAGAATAAAACTCTGCCCAAAACTGAAACGTGCTTAATACCCTGATGCAATTGAGAGCATTGTAATTTATTTTGTGATCTGTTTTTCTCTTCTGATTCTCATTCACAACAATTCTTATACTTTTCCCCCCTTTGATATATCATTCAGAACTGTATATTTCCTCACTTGCAGTAACATAAGGAGAAAGCAACCTAAAGGAAGTTTCCCGTGCTGTTTTACCAGCTAGGCCTTCACTTTTTCACTTTTGCCACCAGAATCCTTTTTAGGAAGCAAGACCTCAAGATCATCTTGAAGAAATGGTTGATATGCCTTCTGAGAGTATCAGATGACAGGCCAGTTGAGCCAGAAGCTACTTATAAGGATTATCTCCTGGAACAGAAGGATTAAGTGATGGAAAACATCAAAATATGCTCTCTGGGAGTCCTTGTGGCTGGACAAAGCACATGCCGATCTTGGTACTAGATGTAAAGCTCCTAGGGAGATTCTGGACTACAGTCATCTCTTTGATGAAAAGACCTGGGATGTTACTGTTCTGATTATATCATGTTGACTATGTTCTAGCAAGTCAGCAGATTCACACGTGCCAGTTCACAGGCACTAAAATCTTCGAGGTTTTATCAAATGTACCAAATGCTCTGCAGATTGTTTAGAAATGTGCCATCAAAACTAATTATTTGTAACAGAGTTGCCTGACCACATCAAATGTTTTCAAATATGCTGTATGTGAAGAAAATCATTCCAAGATTTCAGGTTTACCAGAACAATCTCGGTGCTTTTGTTAGCTGTCTTGGGAACACATAGTAGATGGGGAAGATTTCTGAAGTCTGGGAAGGGGCCCAACATTTGCCTACCTTAAAAACAGGGAAAAGAAGGAAATACAATTATGGACTGAGCGTTTCTAATTTCCATTCCCAGTGACATGACAAAAAAATAGCCATATTATTTCTAAATAACTAGAAGATAAATGTAAGAAACAACTGAATTATATTTTATAAAGGGAAAGTCAAGGTTCATTTCTTTCTATAAAGGGATAACCTAGAGATGACAGAGGAAGTAATGCAATATTTACTTTTAAATTTGAAAGGCTATTGCAAAGAGAATCTACTTTTTGCATTGACAGAGGATATTGCTAGAGGGAATGGACAAAAAAAATGGAGAATGGGAGATTATGTCAGGTGACAGTTAAAAACTTACAAGTGAATTAAGCAGCTAAAAGAGATAAGTTATGCATTTGACTTTGGAGGATTTTAAAAATAATCATCTAGACAGTCATCTGCTAGAAAATGTAAACAGATGTGATCATGTCTTGGAGCAGGAAATAGGATGGGTGTTCCCTTATGGGTACTTGAACGATACATATGGTTTCAATATTTGAAAGCAAAGAATTCAGCATGTTAACACTAAATCTGGTTATATTGAGTATGTCAGATAGTTTTCTCCTGTCAGTAGTCAAACACCAAAGGTTCCTGTTCTCAGTTCCATTTTCCTAATACATGCACTAAATATTTCCATCTTAAGGCAAGGATCTTAGACAATTCCAGAAAGCAAGTCTACAGCCTCCTCTGATGGTAATATCTACTTAGATTAAGATGTCCAAATTCAAGATCTCAGCAGTAGCTAACACAAATCCTGTCTTCTCTTTAGAAATACAGAAGAGTATGCGCAGAACGGGAATAAAATGTCATGGGTAGGCAGCAAAGACTGAAAATACTTTGAAATTGGAAGGCAGATTAAATTAAAAACTACAGTTAAAGATGTTATTCTACTTCTCATAAAAAATACAAAAGAACTTTCTCAAGTGTATTGCAGAATCACAAGGGGTTCAGAAATTGTTTAGGAAAATGATCAGGAGCCTGGAATAAAAATTTCATAAAAAGACTAAAAGATTGTCCAACTATTTACAGAAAAGATTCATACAAGTTATGGTGAAAACACATTAAATCTTGAGAGGACTTGAAAAGTTAGAAGAAAAGCTTATTCTTCCTTTGTCATGTCAAAAAATAAAACAAATTTTCCAGCTGAAACATTACCGATGGAAATGCTTCTTGAAATTTTTAAACTATGTAACTCACTGCCACAGACTGATGTTTAGAAGATCCAAAAATAAATATTAACATTTGCAAGCCACACTACTGAAAATTATAGTGATAGAAAGCTACAGTAATTGTTGCTTAAGTTTACATCTGAAATGTAATTTTTTTTTCTCTCCAAAGAAATGGCCCTAATTTTCTATCTCTATCTGTGAACATTCGAAATGTAACAAACTCTTATCCCAGTTACAGTGAATTTCACAGGTATCCTTACACACACATCATGAACTCTGAGGGCTCTGTATGTGGATGAGCATAATGGACAAAAAATGTAACTTATTTTTGTCTTTTCTCCTCTGATATTACCACTGTGTGAAACAGTCCTGCCCAGGTTCTACATTGGTTTGATCTAGAATACTAACCTGTCTGCCAATCCAATATTTTACTTTGCTACATGTTTTATGCCACTTTAGGACTCTTACAGGGAAGGAAAATGATATTAGTTTTATCTAATCATAGTCCTTCTCTGATCAGGCTCAAAGAATAAATAACCAGACCAAATTTGTTGCTGAGGTACCCAAAATGAAAGTGAATGGAAATAAGCAGCTCCATAGACCAGGTCTTTCATTTTATTCCAGAAAACTTTCAAGAGATTAGATCCCCTCTTTCTCCCACAGGTTATCAAAGGGTGCTTTGGGTGGTCTACTAGCCTCATACTTAGATTTCTGGATTTAGGTAAATAATAAAATTTAGGTAAATAGTATCAGATTAACTGATATTAGTAGTACCAGTAGTAACTAGCTATGTAATGTGCATTCATAATAGCAAATAGAACAATGATGTACTGATTTGCTTCCTGACACCTTGACTATCTGTATGACCACTGGCTTGTTCCTGGCCACAACACAAATTTATTTTATCTGCTTTCAGTCACCAGGATAAGATATTGGGCAGTGAAAATTAATTATTTTTTCTGTTCTTCAACTGCTGCCAATTTCCCGTAGAAACTTGTGATACAATACTCATTACATTAAAGGTATTAGTGCTCTTGCCTCTTGACATCACTGCGGAACAGTTATTAGCATCAGCACAATAATGCAAGAGCACCAGTGAGTAACAATGGACAGGAATTTTGAAGAAATGGAGGTTCTGTTGATATCAAGACATTTGAGCATATAATCAAAAAGGAGGACTTTTCCGTAATGATGCAAAGAAACGGATTTATTTCTTTTACCCAAAAGACAGATTGGTCAAAGGAAGTGAACAGCACCTATATTTCTAACTTTTTAAAGGGGAACATTGCTGCTGTATCTGAACACGAACACACTCAAGCAGGCTGCCAAATGAGATGCCACTTCAAGCCTTGACTTCCTTGGCTAAACAAGCCATGCAGGAGGCAAGAGCAGCAAGTGATGCAATTATATGCTGATGGTACAATTAAGCCATACAACTTTATAGTGATTCATATTACACTGATGAAATTGCATTCATCTAGATGCTTATAGGATAATTAATAACATTATTCAATAAATGAAGGAATTTAATACTCAGGAAGGCTTGCTGATGAGTAGCTAGAAACATTAATTTGGGTAATTAATGACAAACAAGATAACTCTACAAACTATTTAGAGATGACAACATTTGAGTGTTCAGAATAATTTTAGTGAAAGATGCAGTGACAAGATCAGAGTTAGACTAGAGCTCTATCTCAACTCATAAAAGCATGAACCCAGTTTGGAAATAGGATTTTCACAGACACTGCTGAGACTGGCAGTGGTTTTCACTTTGATTTAGTATTTGTAATTTTTAGTATTTAAGAATTTGTGTAAATCTCTAGAGAAGAACAAGAACCTATGCAGAGAGCAAGAACCAATGCAGAAGTACTTCAGAAGTCCAGTTGCCATTCCATAACGGGAAATTTGCAATTCTTTAAATACAGACATGGATCACTAAAGAAGATTATCCTTTATGAGCTCGTAGAGCATAAGTAGAGAATTAAAAGTCCTGGACAGTGTGTAAACTGCATCTAATTTCAAAGTAGAAGAGGTCTGATACAGGTCCTGGGGGTTTTAGGCTGGGCTAAAACAACTCTTGAAGGAAAATTTTGGTTTACGTACATCAGACCACCACTGTCACCATTCAGTTTTACTGTAAGGCTCATAGTTCAATATTTTGTTTTGAACTTGCAGTCATACATACTTAAGTATTTCTACCTCTGAAGAAAAATGTAAAGTAACAAGCAAAGATACTTATGACAAAAGCTTAATGAATTTTTAATAATAAACTCGGGATAGCTGAAAACCATAGCTGGCCATTCTGCATTGGGCTAAATTTACCCCAGCATTTCAATGAGCAACAGTAGCAGTAAAAAAAAAAAATCAGTTCAAACCCAAAATAGACAAGACTATTTACTCTGATATCCTGCAGTAGACATCATTCCACCTCTGGGAAGAACATTTGTGCCAGGATCATTCCTTGTTTGTCTAATACTTCCCCCCCCCCAAATACAGCCTGAGATCAACCAGATCCACACTGCATCATTTACTACAAGCTCGTAGCCAAACACCCAGAGGGCAGATACAGTAGTGATGGGTGGAATCTGAGTTTCTCCAGCTTCAACACCTAGTTTTTAGTCCTCACTGTGTTACTCCATGGTTTTGCTTTGGTCAGTCCTGCACCGGTATATTTTAATTTCTGAGAAGAGCACTCTTAACATAGTCACACATACTAGAACATCAAACCATAGAGACTACTAATTTCTTCAGAAACAATGTAGGACTGCAAATTTCACAAGAGCTTGCATACCAGCACCCTTAAAAAGTCATTTAACAGTAAAAAATACAGCAAAAACAGTTGTGTGAAGAAAAATGCTGATTTGTAATGTACAGTATGTTTAATTATGCTGATTACATTATGCAAATATCATTAGGCAAATGCAAATAAAGTTTTCCTCCAACAAATAGGAATTATTTGTATGCATTTCCCTATAGTTTCAAGGGACTGATTTCAAGGAATAGTCAAACCTATTGAGCTTTGTGCTTTGTTTTAATGACGTAGGTTTTCATAATGCTCTCCAGTTCCAGACTGGTGAATAACCACCTAGGAGGTCTGGAATTAAGTTTTGAACTTAATCAAATATTTATATACTGATATTTCATATACTCATGTTCAGCAACTTATTTACTACAAAGTATATGAAAAAAGAGATTTTCTTCCTGTTCTTTCTGTACCTGGGATTCTTGTAATGGGACAGATAACCAAGGTGCTTGAACAGTAGAATTCAAATGCCAAAACAAAAGCATCCAATCTTCTTTAATTGTCTGGTCAGATGAAATAATTAGGATTTGAAATAATTCCATGGATGTAGTAAACAACAGGAGACACTCTCATCTAAAATAATGTCTCACAGCACCTGAACATGGTTCAAAGATCATGTCTAGAACAAGACAATGAAGAATAGTGAGATCTTACAAACACTTTTTCTTAGTGAGTACAAATGAAGAACTACTGAGAATGATGTACCTAACTTTTCTAACAATTAATAAGGAACTTCAGACCTCAAAAAGGCAATCCATGGAAAGAAAATACCATTGCATATTGATATTTTAAAATAAAATACATAAAACAATTTCTAGCAAGCTACAAATCAATGCTATACAATCAGGGAGCATTCATCTGGATGTAATATTTCACTCTTAGACTAGTACTTTTTTTTTTTCTATTTTAAAGATGATTGCAACTCAGCAAGTTGAAAAACTTAGTCTCAGCTTAGAGTTCAGAATATTTCAACACCTTTCCAACTTTTACTTCTTCTCAAACTTGCAGCAAACATTAAACACTGAATACTATTGATAGATCTGACAAATTCTGAATTTACTTTTACCTGCACTGAGGGTTTTCCCTACCTTAATAGCACTCAAAAGTAAAATGCTTTTAATCAACTTAAAATCATTTTATGTTTAACATTTTCTTTAGCGATAGTTGTTTTCCTTCTTTGTACTTAAGCTTAATAGTGCTAAAATTTTCCCAATGCTACTAATATCTCTACTTAAAAGTACTCTGTTGTTAGAAAACATGCTTTACAGGGCTCATGCTTAACAGGCAATGTTGAGCAACAGCTGATATAGAAATGAATTTGAAATACTGTGCAAAAGAACAAACAAAACTTCAGCTGTTCCTTTTCTTCTCTTAACTACCTCAATCCTTTCCCAGCCTTCCCCATATACCTGCAAAGAACAGAAAGACATTATAGAAAGGCTACTGACCTGGAAGAATCTATTTATGAGAGAAGTTCCCCTCCCACAGGGGAGGGACTCCAATAATTGATTATTAAGTCAAGATATTATGTATAGAGAACACCTGCAGGTATTTCCTTTGCCTTGAAGGTCAATTCAGCTACCTGTAAATGTGTATGTTCGGGCATAAGCAGAAATGCAGTAATTCTGCTCATGGTATAATGAAAGTGTTCATAAAAAATACAAAGTAGAGTTAATTGTTAGGTTTTTCTATTAGTGTTTTCTAGAATCAGGTGCCTTACTCCTAACATTTTTTGCTTGTGTCTACAGATGAAGGGAGAAAAGATAGGATAGCTACAGAACAAATAGTTCTTTAGCATGGTTAGTAGCTGTTGTTTTTTATGGTAGCACAGAAATGTTAATTTTATTTTAGCAATCAACTAGTTTCTTACTATCCAAGCTCTCTATAGGTTACCTGAGCCTGATCTGAACTCCTATTCATCCCACAGTGTCCAATGCAGAATTAAATGATTTCCAATTTATTATTTTCCTTAGCAAATAATGTCTAGCTGAATCTTCCTGCATTTGGGTATTCATTCTCAGTCCTGAATATGAGAGCACGACAGGCTTACCTGCAATATAAGACAGTGTAAAATCTTTATGTGGGGCTTTTTTTTTTTTTTTTACTTAGAATTAAAGTGCTTTAGGGACTTCTAGGATTTGCACTGCACAAAAAGACCTCTAGAGACAAACTAAGAGGAAGAGAAAATAGGACTTCTTGCTCACCAAATTTATTAGCTTTCTTCTTGGTCTGTATAGCTTCTGTGGGTTATAGTGTCCTCTTCTAATTACCTTAGTAGTAACAAGTGCCTGTTAGTAACCTGGGACCCTAGTCTAGGAATAGTGCTTTCAAAGTTGGAAGAAAACATCTTGTTCTCTCTTTTCATCTCTTGTTAGTGAAGTGAAAGACAAGCTGCAAAATAGCTTTCCCTTAGAGGCATTGCAGAAAATACTGAATCTCAAAAATGACATTTACTAGAATTAAATCAAAACCATTATTTTTCATCTAGTTCACTTGCTGCAGGTCTCTCCAGTGACTGTTTTGTTAGGTGTGCTGCTTCTTTGAATACCTTATCTCAGATTGTGTCTGTGTGAAATTAGACAAACATATTCAGCTAATTTAAATTTTAAAAATGCTTTCAACCTGCAGTCTTCCTCTAGTGTATATATTCTTTTCTTCTCTTGGAGATAGAAAAGCTGTTCAGGCTAACAAATTCTGTTTTACTTCTTGAAAATACAAATGCCAATAAACTCTATTGCTGAACTTCCATTCAAATTATCCCCCACAATGATTTAACTGCCTGTATGAATTTGTGTATGCACAGCACTGTCTTCCTTCTCTTGCAAAAACTTCTAGGGTCTGAAGAAATTCCCCCAGGTGTTGGGCTGGGGAACAAATTGAATATACTTTGAAGAAATGTAGAACCTTCTTTTCTTTCAAGGTTCACTTGAATAGCACTAGAACAAACACACTGCTGGTAGCAATTAAACTATTCATTATCCTGAAACTTAACTTGGTACTTTCACCATAAGGCCTTAGTTTATTGACAATCTAAACATACTGGGTATCTTGTTAAGGACATGGTTTTCTTTTGCTGGATTAACTATTGAGAGTGAGGGAAAGTAAATTTCCTGTTTGCTGGCAGTAGACAGTGAACTTGGTAGTGTCCAGCCTCTTAAGAGTCAATACTAATGTGTTGCATGAGCCTGAGCCTGTACTTAAGCAAAATCAAGGATCTAACAGTCCTGTCAAGTTTGTCTGGAGATCTGGGGGAAAAATACATTTTTCCTGATTGGTGTTTTCTAGATGGTTATGCCCTATTGAGATTGAAATAGCTCTTACCAGGAATGAACAGGAAAATTCAATTTTAGGCTCCTAGGAACAGCCTTGAATCCCCAAAGCTAAGGGCAAATGGGTGGCTAACATGTGGCTGCAAGGTTGACTCTTCCATGCAATTCAGGAGCATGAGTCCCATTTCAGCCATTGCTTTTTTTAATATTCCCCTCAAGTCTTTCACATCAGCATTTTTTCCACGTAATAGCAAAAAAAATAAAAAAATAAAAATAAAAATTGACCCATCTCCTGGTTAAACAGGCATCTTATATTTCAGGGTGTATTTTTTGTTCGTGTTTATAAGCATTTTAAAAACGTCTCGGGATTGAACACAGAGGTTAGAGGAAGGTTATTTCTTACTAAGTTTTTAATTGGTCACTGATTCATCTGAACACACAAAGAAACTTATTCCCTGTGGATTGCTGTCTTGTTTAACTGCAAGCATAAGAAGTAGGGTTTTTCAAAACTCAAGAACTAGTCTTTTTTTTTTTCCAAAGCTCTAAGCCCTTAAGGGGAATCTGCATCTGACGTTTCTGATCTGACTGTTGATGCAGTCACCTTGTGCTCTGGGGTCTTCCTAATTGCTGCTTCTCGATGATGGTTAGAAACCCCGTTTGATTATCTGTCAACACATCTACCAAAGCAAGATTTGGTTGGCTACATGTTTTTAGATGAGGGCAGACAGGCAATGGGGAAACAGATGGTTTGTAGAAAGGAGCTGTCACCATGTAGGATTAGAGAGGAGACCTGAAGTACTCCTTTGCAAGCTCCCAAGGTCTGAGATTTGTTAACAGTTCATGTCCAATTTCCGTTTGTCTGCAGCTTTTCTCTCAGAGAAACAGACTGGATTTACACTACAATCTTTTATAACCAAAATATTTGTCTAAAATATTTCTTGAAACTGCTGGATATTTTCTTGGTCTTGTTGCGGGGAGCATTTCTCCCCTTCAGTGCTTGTTTGATTTGATCCCCTCCCACGCTGGATTTGATTACTTCTGTAACTTAACCACCTATCCCACAACACCAGGATGGTTTGTGCCTCCCCAGGATACATGAGTCTCACATGATTCATTAGCAAAGCAACCGAGGCACCAGCAACAACCCTTCAGAGGTGTGGAAAGTGCTGCTTCCCCCTGTTGCTGCCCATCACTGCTGCCAGATTCCCTAGCAATATCACTGCAGATAAAATAGTAACTGTGACCAAAGTGTCCAGCAGGAACAAGAGTATTGGTAAGCAGGAGACGTGCATGTGACTCAAAGGTGAATGTGGGCCATCAGTTATTTGTGGCCACTGCCCATCTAACTCGGGGTTTGTGTCTAAAGAGCTGCCTTAGCTTGTGGCTATGTGTAAGTCTACTGTGACATGAGTACTGTCTGAGTAGAGGGGCAGAAGGTAGTTCTGTGTCCTGTAGCATGGTCAAAACTGTACTGGAGGTTTGGCACAACAGGTTGCTCCTTGCAAGGCAGTTCTGAGAGTGAGAGATCCCTGTCTTTAATGGTTTTAAGATGCATCTTGACCTACATCACTCCTTCTGGCAATCCTCCCCAGGTCCCTGAATTTGAAGGCAAACCCTTCTTATAATGATCATGCACTGTTATCCCCATCAAGTTTAGCAATCTCTCTAGAGGAGGATTGGCTATGAAATCATGGTTCTTCTCTTCCATGGCTGCTATTCAGTTAAAATTCCTATAATAGCTTGTCAGAGTCCTCTCAACACCCTCATCAAAATGACCATCTGCTCCAGAGCCTGGATTGTCTACATTGCATGGAAAAAACTCTTCAGTTCATGTAGGCTAAATCAGGTAGCCGGGCTTTTTTGGAAATTGCATTTCATTCCACTTAATATCCATCCAGGACTTATATGCATTGTAAAGTGATAAGGGCAATATTCTGACTCTAAAACCTGTACTAATGATGTTCTGTCTCTCCATAAATTCAGCTGGTGGTATTTGAATCAAAAAGCCAATGTTCATCCATTACACTTCTAATAGTGTTCAAGAATATAGGTGCTTTCTATCACCATACATCTAACAATTGCTAAGGTATTTATTGACTTGCTGAAAATGTTTTTGGGGGTATAAAGCTCTGTTTTTGACTTAACAATGTTGTAATCCAAAAAGATTGCATTGCCTCGTAGTAACAGAAGTTTTAACCAAGCATTGGAGTATTAACTGTCTTTTCCATGTACACCTTACTCTCTAACCCTACCCTTTTAGACCTGATCTTTTGCACTATTGCACTAAACCTGTTGTGTTTCATAGGTTTATAATGCAAGGCAGCTTATCTTTTCCTAGCAATCAGTCAAAAACTTTCCGTCACAATCCACCTTCACTTCAGACATTAATGCTTGCATTTCCATAAAAAGTAATTATGATATAATGTAATAGCATAAATTCTTTAAGAAATCGTTATTGCTCCTTGCAAATAAAAACACTAATACTGTAGTAGTATTGAGCAATTTTTATTTCAATCCACATTCAAGTTTTATGGCTTGTATATACCTCATTGCAAATCAGCCCTGCCTGATTCTTTCCCACTGTGAAATTTTGGAATCATGCTCAAAGGTTCTCCATTTGTGTTTCTCCACCGAGAATTTCTTAAAATATCTAAAGTACGTGATAGGACTTTAATTTTTCCTATAATTCCTTACTGTTTTCATCATTTCCCAGAGCAATTTTCTTGTGAGATTGTCTGATAAAATGTCTTTCCTTACTGCTCTAAGCTTCATTTGATGCCAGTCACTTGGAGGGCCCATATAGACCTCAAATGTTCCTTCCCCTAACAATAGCAATATCTGGGTTTTCCTGTCAGTCTCATTAACCTCTGTTTCAGAAACATGATGTATTCTGATTTAGATTAGATATGGATTTTGTTGCTTTAGCCCAATATTACCCTACCATGCTTACCTTCTAAATCTATATGAGACTGTTTTTTCCCAAACATTTTCCTTTGCCGCTGGTTGTCTCCTGTATTGCCAAATTGACTTGATTTGTTGAAGGTGACTAATTCCAGTTCTTCTTCCAGTATTCTAATTCCAGTAGTTAATTCTTCCGATTAAGGAAATGTGGTAACTTTTGCCTAGTTCTTGTGCAAGTGATCTTATTTCAGCAGTTTCTTTTTCTCTGACAGAGATGATATAAGGGTCATGTTCTCTTTGGCTTTGATTTCAGTTGTTCAAAGTTTAATTGAATTATTCCATTCAGTGATAAAGTTACGTGATTTAGCAATATGTAACCCCCTTGTGAAACCAAACATTATCCTCCAGAAGGTGGCAGTTTTGTTTTACACCTGCAAAGACACATAAAGCCGTTTCCCTTTTTCCTGGCAAAGTTCATTCTAAGTTCTGGCACAGAGGCTCAATAAGGCTGCTCAGACATGCCCAAGAAGGGCCTTGCAGACCCTGGGATATTTTCTGTATCCAAATGGGTGTCTTGTTCCACCTTGTATCCTCACTCTGGAATGCCATTAAGGCTTTTCAGTTCTTGTCCTGTTTCTTCTGGGTGCACTCAGCCCTCTTTGCAGCAGTCACTGCTGTCAGCAGCACTAACCCTAGAGCCTCCTGTGCACCTCTCACTTAGCTCTTGGCACCCATTGGAAACATATTTGTTGATAGTCCTCTGCACAGGAAAACTTCCAAATCTTATCTTCCCCTCTTCAAAGGTGTTGGTAAATAACCAACATCACTACGCCAAACATTCAGTTTTCTCGCACTGTTTCTTGCTTCATCTAGCTCAGATCAACCCTATCCAGCATGCTACATCGATCCTGTCTGATCCTTGCCCCAAGGAATGGGTCCATGGATTTTCACAGCTACTTTATCCAATTCTTGCCATGATCTAGCCAGCTGGGTATCATGGACTCATGGAGAGGGAGAGAGGTTCCACGTCATTTCTGACTTGCTCCTATTTTTCAGTGCTATCCTATTCAAGTGCCGAAAGTCCCTACAGCTATTTCCAAACTTCTGCCCTGGAAGTGCCTAAGTTTACTACCCAAACCATTAAGCTATCATTCTCCACCAAAAATCATGTTGCAACAAAAAAACAAACAAACAAACAAACAAAAAAACTGCTCAGCCTGCATAATTATAATACAATTTGAAGAAATTTACTGATATTAATAGCATATTATTAACTGGAAACCAGTGAGTTATGCATTCAGGGTCAGTGTCTTATAACGCAACACATAACCCACAATATTAGACACTGTCATCTTGTGATGTACTGCATTTAGGGACACGTAACTCAGTGAGATGCTTGTTAGTGAAGGTGAATTGGCCTATATGAATGCATTTTGCCACTGCATGCTCTATGTGCCAATTGATTCAATATACTGTTATGCAGAAACTTGCGTAGCTCCTAGCCTTGCAAAAATTGCACGTTATGTCTGTATTCTCAAGAGCAATGTTTTCCCTAAAGTGTCTGTCTTGTGCTGCTGTTTAAGCAGAAGCTGTCTGTACTGTAGGCTAACCCAGACAGCAACAGGGCTGCTGGTCAAAGAGAAGACAGTTTGGTATCAAAACCAGTTTGTAGCTGGGACTAGAGCATCCATATCTATTCAATATTCCTACACACACACTGAATCCCTTATTTGGGTGATGCCCCTAATCCACCAGCTCCTTACATCTCAATAGTTTCTCACACTAATCCTTAGGGATATATCATTCATACTGCCCTAACAGTTTCTCTCCTTTTGAACAAATTCATCTTTCCTCAGCATGCCTCAGCAGTTCTTGACAGTGCTTCCTCTTGTGGCAGTACCTCAGAGGCTTGTAACATCCTGAGAAACTTTTGCTGCAAGCAATAGACTTGGAGATGGAAGTAAAGGGAGGAGAGATGAGCAGTGAATAAAAGGACTGTCCTTGGTTCAGTGAAAAAGAAGTGAAGTGTATGTTGTTTAGCCCACACAAGAATTTTGGGCCTATATGTCTCATGCTTGAATTGCAGGTCCTGGTTTCCCTGCATCCAAAAAGGATCTATTTCCAAAACAAGGGCAAAACAACCCCATCAATGTAGGATTTGCAGCAGAGTTTAAATTTTCTATTCAGTTCAGTGCTACAGGCATAGCCCAAAGTTAAACTTCATTGTCAGTGACTCAGAGTTGCAGCAGTGATAACGTGAGGAGACAAACATAAACCCTTCAGCCTGATGTTGATCTCTGTAACTTAAAATCTTTGGAGAAGATTTAAAAAGCTCTCAGTCCTATGAGGAGTTGCCTTCCAAAACCAGCTATTCCCCTCCACCTCCCTGCAAACTTCAGAATTGCATTAGGTTGCTCAGGGAGTCTGGATAGCCTCCAAGGGTGTGAATTCCACAGCTGCTGGACAGGCTCTTCTTTCTGACTGCCCCACTGCAAAGAAATTCTTCCTTTTAACAAATGAGGATTTCCCTTGCCGAAGCGGGTTTGTCTCCAGAGTGTCAAGGACTCTTTGAATTGCAGCCACGTGTTTTGATTAAAAAAAAAAAAAAAAAAAAAAAAGGGGGGGTGGGGGGGAGGAGGGAGGAGAAAGGAGGGGGGAAAAATGAGCATCTTTGTGCTAGGGGCAGTTGTCCCAGCTGGTGCCACAGACTACACCCTGCACTGTATCACCACTACTGTGGCTCAGTTTTGAGCAGAGTCTACAAGTGAGAAGTACTAAATCACTGTAAGCTGCCCCTGCTATGCTCCCAAATAACACCAAGTCTTTTGTGTCAAGAATAGTGTTTTGACCCTACTTTCTTTAAACAAAAGCATTGAGGACAACGTGCGGAACACAAATTCCTGTGATGTAGATACTTAGTGAAATATTTTGCACTTTTGCAGCTCTTAGCAAGATTTGTTAATTTGTTAATTGCAGCTATAATTTCTTAATCAGGGGGAAATGAGGATACTGCTAAGGTGCCTGGGAAGTTCTCCATGGATTTATTGAAAATATATTTCCTGATATAAGTGATGTATTTTTGTCCTGATATAACAGCTGACTAATGTAACGCCACAGATTTTCAGGAATAACCAAGTAAATTGTCTACATTATCTGAGAGACCTAGAAGTTAACTTTTCTCATAATTACAAAATGCTGCCTGGATAGTACACAAGGAATGCTTCTAGAACATGCTTATGACCCAAAGCTATCATGGAGGCAGTTAAAATTCTCAGACAGCACCTTTCATGGCAGACCTGGCTTCCATCACCCAATTCTTGTTCCTGGACCTGGCCATTGCTCTACTGTGACTTTTGTAAGGGTGTCACCATCTGGATTCACGCCATAAAATAACACGAGGCCTTTCAGTACGTCAGTATTGCCTCTTTTTGCAGCCACCTCACATCTAAGAGACTATAAATCACTGTCAGGAAGCCAGGGGTGATCCAGCACGGCTACTCCAGGAACCAAGCCTGAGCCTATATGAGGCTCCTGGACCTATAGGCAGAAAATATGATGGGGACCTCAGGGAAGACTGGCTCAGGAATTCAAGCCTATATGTGCTTTTAATGCAAGCTGGAGACACGCATATGCTATGATTAAGCAGGCTATGAAAATGTTATTGCACAAAACATTTGGGTTGCTTCCAGCAAACTGGCTGCCATTTTGTTGATAAAAATCACGTGAGGCGACAGCATAAAGTTTAAAAATAGAGAAGTCATACAGTTGGTCTTATTTTCTTACAAAGGTCAAGCTTAGTTCATTGACCAAGTTTACCCCTTGGAGAATTTTGAAGCAGTCAAGCAATTAAAAAAAATAAAATTAAATTAAGGAGTTTTCTTGATTTATAAGCAACAAAGCAATACTTTTTTCTGCCTGTGGTCTTCAGTATGTGAATCTGTTTTGCTAAAAACTATGAACAAATCTGAGAGCTTCTGGTGGAGATGAAGCTCTTTATTTAAAAACAAACAAATAAACACACTTTTCTTGATAATAAAATTCCAGACCTCACTGATTTCAGACCATTCTTTCTCTAGTGTCTTGTTCAGTGCCCTGGGTACTCATAAGGACTCTTTCTTCACTGTTGTAAGTGTAGTGCCTGTATAGCTTCAGCACAGGTGTGTTATATGGGGGACATTATCTTGCCATTTACCCTCATTGGAACTGTGGCTAAAGCATCTTTCTGGTGTGAACAGTTTCATTTTGCCCAGGTTCAAGGAGATGAGCAGTGTGCCCAGATTCTCAGATATAACTTTGGGGTGCCCAATCATCCGGGTATTTTTTAGCTGATGAAGGCATGAAGCCTCATAGTCATAATCTCATCTGAGCATCAGTTCTCACTCTTCATCTCTCAAAAGAATTGCTTTCTCATGAGATGACAATTTGCTGATGGAGGCAAAAGCTCCTTTCATGGTATGTGATGCTTTATAAACGTCAGATTTTAATGCCTTAAAAAAAAAATAATCTCTTCCCATGAGCAGGAGTCTGCTGTCACACCATCTGCACATCTTTTTTTTTTTCATCCTAAAACAAACCGCAGAGGAGAGATGCCAAAAAGAACGTACACCAGATTCAGTCACTGCAATGTAAACACTTGTCAAACATTATGACGAAGTGCAATACAGTCGAGGGCTTTGTGCTCTGATTATTTACTCTGAGGCCACATGCCAAACAGTTCAATAGCACGGATGAACCAAACTGGTAGGCTATATAAACTCAGAATGACCTATTGAAAGAAAATTTGGGTTTCCTCTTCAGAAAGTGGAAGCCATCTGAATTCATCAAAGACAGTATACTTTCACTAATTTTTAACTATTTTTCCCACGGACTAAAGTTGACTTTTCTGGTGTAAAAAGAATCTAGGAACAGAATCCAAAATTATTGATAAGAAAAATAAATTCAGTGATTAAATCAAGCTGGTGTTAAAAGTATTTGAATTTTGTGAATGAAATGAGACCTTCCTATAGTCAGTCAAAAATGTACTTTTTGTCAGATGTCCAGCTGTATCCCATTAAATAGCAGTTTTTCAAGGGAACTGCTATGATAAAAGATAATCTTACAGTAGTTAATTCCTGGGTGTGAAAACCAAGATAGCTTCTTTTTGCCCTGCAATGCTTAAAGCAAATGTCAAATCCAGATGTGTTTTCTAATATAGGTAATAAATAATCAGCTCTGCTCTTCCTGGTACTTGCCTTTTGGATCAAATATGCACCATGCCTTACATTTCACTCTTAAGTAGCATGCCTGATTTTTTTCCTAGGCTTGGAAGATGCTGTTTTAATGAAGTGACTGCAAATGGAAGGATATTTTTGCACTAAATCTTTAAAGACAATCACATTTTCAATAAGGAAAATTAAGTTTCTCTATCTTTTTAAGTCTAAATTGGAGTGAAAGCACAGTTTTCTTGTGTCAAAAAAAACTTTATCGGAATTTATAGATCTGACTGGAAGCAAATGGTTCTGGCACAGAGGCTCAATAAGGCTCTTGAGGTAGAGATTATTGCTTGAGCTATATGGATTTAGTTAGACCGTGCTTTGCATGAGGCTGCTCTTGTAATTAATTGAACAAAATGAACCGGGTAAGTGTCTCTTTTTGGAGCAAACCCTGGGGTTCATAGCACTTGTTTCACCAATAGATATTCTTTAAATAGTGCATATAATATTAAGTTAAAAACTTAGGTCAAAAGTATAAGCGCATCCTGAGCCACGTCAGTTTGTGGCCTGTATTTCCCTTTTCTGAGCTTTATTTCAGTGTTAGGACATGTAGTCAGTCTAGAAGGTTTTCCATTTAGACACTGCTTTGCCTACTCTCCTTTCTAAAATGAATCTATCTGCTGTGATCATCACAAAATTATCTCCTCTCCTCTTGGCTTGATTTGATTGCAGATAGTTCTAGAAATGTGGTTGTGATCTTATAAGTCTCATGACATCTGGGATGCAAGTCTTCACTCCCAGAGTGACGTGACTTCTGTTCCAATGTCTGGTTATTTCAGAAATCCATCATCTAATATGGATGAACTATTAGTAGTCTTCAGTTACATTCTTGAGAAATAAGAAAAAAGGAGGGCCCTAGGGTCATAGGACAAAGGAAAACAATTTTACGTTTTTATCCCTCAATATCCTGCCATCTCTTGAATCTTTCTTCACATGTATTTTGGGATATCTTTCTCCAAATTTGAAGATCTGACTGGTTTTGTTTTCGTTGTTTTTGTTTTTTTCCTTGCACCCTCTGGTGGCAGTAAGTACAATATATTCAGTATCAAATGGCAGCTTGGCAAAATGATCCTCTGAAACAGCTGGTAGTATCCATCACCTTCCTACCCACAGCCTTACGTACTCCAGGGAGCTTTTGAATTACAGCTACAGTCAAGGAGAGAGAAATGCCAGGCTCTCTCCAGAGACTTAAATTCGCTATGGCCCCATCTCCTTTAGAAACAGATTTGGGAAGTCTTTGAATCAAAAGCAAGGTCCTAAAACATAAGCAAGATGTGTCTTATCTCCCACTGCAGATGAATTTTATGAAAAAGACTGGAAAGTGAAGTTGCTTTGACTCCAGAGTCTGGTTGTGCAGCCTTTGCCTAGCAGGAATTTTTCCTGGCTCCAGTCTTTTTATTTTATTTTTATTTTTTTTCCTTTGCTTTTAGAAGGGAATGTAATTGATTCACAGCCTTAAACAAACACTGCACATACGTGCCAAATGTAATTCACTGGATGTGAATCTTAGCTGTCAGTTGTTCTGCCAATACCTTATCAATGAATAAATATATACACTTTTTTTTAAGTAAAGTTTTGTTGAAATATTTTTGCTTTATGGCAATGGCAATTTGTGGTGACTCTGCACGTCATGCAGAACTTCAAATTTCTATATGAGCAGCTGTAAATACTTGTAGAAAATATTTTGCTAGAGCTGGATGAAGTCTGTGAGGGTTAAAAATCAGATTTGCCTTTGCAACACAGAGTTTAGCAGGGTTTAACTTAAGCTGTTATTCTGAAGGATTCTGTAACCCAGCCTGGACTCTACTGTAGCCAACCAGTCTGGGTGCTTTTGCTATCTGTTCTGTAGTTGGCAACTGCTGCCAGCATAGCTGGTTGCTCTCAGAGACTATTTGTGCAGAATAACATCAGTTTGGTGTTGGGTTCTCTTCACCAGTTATGAACCATCTGAGACAACACCAAGAGTAAGGACAAATAGAAAGCGTGCTCTGGGTTTGTGGTGAACTTCTCAATTCGCTATCCTCATTAATGTGACCTCGAGTGGCTTTGTGGGTTTTTTGTTTGTTTGTTTTTTTGTTTGTTTGTGGTTTTTTTTTGCACTGTTTGACTTCTCATTGCAAGGAGAGGTTATGCACATGCCATTGCTATTCCCACTTCTGGTCTATTCCTAGTTTTCCAGCTTCTACCAGGCAGAGCAAATATCAATCTTCCTTTCTCTCTGAGCTGAGAAATGCTCAATTTGCTTCTGTACGAACATCTCAGAAAAAGCAAGGGTTTATTGCCCTCATTAAGGGAACAGATGAACGTGAAAGTTAAAAACATATGGGATGTTGCATTATTGTGATAAAAATGCAGGGAGCTGTGAATTTCTTTTCGCATATGTGGGGGGAATTTCCACAGTTCAGTTCTCAGTTTTATTTTTTGTCAGAATAAGATACCTTGAATTTTCTTTCCCTGAGAAAAGATGTACAACTTCAGAAGGAGAAATTTGGAGGATGTATTTTCACATTTTTTCCTTTCAGATAAGCAGCTATCCAAAGTAAGGGAAAGACGCATGAAGCAGTTTGTTTCTGTATAATGTAGAATAACTTTGTATTTTGTGGAACAAAAAGGTTAAATGGTATATGGTGAAAATTCCCTATTATCTGTTTTAAAAATAAGTAAATAAATGCATGCCTGCAAACTTACTGTGAAGACCACTAAATCCTGCAGTTCTTCAGTCTAAATTTACAAAGCATGATAGTATATCTTTCATTTAGTGAAGTCCAGTACTTGTACTCAGAAGACCCAAATTTGAATTTCCTTCTGTTTGGACAAACTTTAAGCACAGAGGCTAAAATTTTCTGTCATCACGGTCTACCTTGGGTTGTCTTTCTCTGTGTAAAGCTCCAACAATTTCCTATAACAAAACTATGCCTTGTGCTGCTGCTCCTGACATGTGCTCTCCTATGTGGGCTGGTGAAGAGGCAGCTGCTGTCTTTGCAGAAGGTTTGTAAGGAATGGGGCATCCAAGGAGGAAAAGAGACTGATGGCATTTATAAATATCACCTGGAACTTCCTCCAGAATTCTTTCGTGGAGGACAAGACATTACTTTTCTAATCAGCTGTTCTTTGGTCTTCACTTCTTGGATGCCCAAGATCAAGGTACAATACTGGCAGCTGCTCCCGAGGTAGGTAAGCTGTGGCTGCCTGATGGAACATAGAAAGTACTGTAACAACACCAAACACTCAGGAAAATCAGGCTTCTGAGTGCTGGCTAGAGATAGAAAACTTTTCTGGCTATAAACCAGGAATCTAATCTCATTGTTTTTACATCACTCTTTACAGTGAACTCCACAGAAGTGGTCGTGGAGATATAGATAAACTTGCACCAATTAAACAGGCTCAAAGCTATGTGAAGGTGCAGAACATGAGTTACCTAAATGTGTGGACAGTGGGACTCAAATTCCTCCCTGTCCAGGCCAATGAGATGAAAAGTTTCCTCTTCCTCAAAACACCCCATAATAAATTTTGTACATCCCCTAAAATCTCTATTCCAGCTTTAACTCTATTCAAACTTTATTTCCTCCGTTCCTCAAAAAAAAAAAAAATTAAAATTAAAAAATCCTATACCCCTGTAGACAATAATGCCTATTAGTTGTGCAAAGCTCTGGAGAGAGTTCCTTTGGTTGACTCCTCCTGGTGGGTTTCATAGGAAGGACAATGGTCTAATTACTCTGCTTTGCTGGTCGTGGGAGTTGCCCATTCAATGCGCTCTGTTCTTCCTGCCTGGGTGGGTGCCTCCACCTATCACTGTTCCTCTGATTTTTGCAGGGCTTTTGTTTAATTTGAGTCACCTCTTTAATCAGATACTACACAAAAATGGTCTATGAATAAATAGCCATTCATTAAAGGAGGCATTAGTTGTAAATGTCATTAAAAACAATTTCCTAATGCGTATGCACAGGAGGGTGGAATAAAGGTTCCCTGGACAAATCTTAATGTTGCTTATTATTGATTTATTTTTTTCTATAACTGCAATTGTATGTGAAAAAATTTCTCCTGATGTTCAAATACATTAGCATGTCATCCAGGGCTCCTTATTATATTTTTTACCTGTTTCATAAATACAAGCAATTTTTCCTCATTTCAAAAGCTTTAGTTAGCCGTAGGGGAGTGGAGAGGTGGTATTTCTTGAAGCAGATAACTGAAAGCCTATTGAATGAAAGGTATTCAAAGGCGTTACTTTTAAAATACAAATGATCTGATATATGGCTGAATCCTAAAAACAAGTAGAGTTGCATTACAATTTAATTCTTTCCATTTAGCTCTAGAAATATATTTTAATTATTAAAAAAAAAGTCATTCTTTATACATGCACTACTATATCACTGAACTGGCAAGAGTATTGTGAGCAGTGAAAGAAATGGGTGAAAAAAATAGAAAAAAAATGTAAGATTTAACCAAGAAGAAATGATGATGACAGTCTTGATTGATTTCTGGCAAATACTTCACATATTATTTTGCTATCAGAAGAGCCATTGAGTCCTCTTTACACACAGAGCTCTGGTCATGTTCTGTTGCACAGAAATTTTCCCACAATCTGTTTGTCAAAAGAAAAAGGGGGAGAAAAAAAAATTATAGCCTTTTTTTTTTTTTTTTTTTGGCCAGTGACCAAAAAGCATGCAAGTTCTTTGATAAACCACAGAATCAGTAAAACCGTAAATAGTTGGCAAAACAGTGTTTTTCGTTAGGCCAGCAAGGAGAGTTTTTAGCCTTTCCCATTTTGAGACTTGTTTTTGCTCAAATATTTGTAGTTATTTTTCCTTGTCCTCCAGTAAAAGTGCCAATATTCTGAATCCAAGGAGGCTCAGCTCTCTGCAATTATATCGCTTTAATAACGCATAGCATTCACTCTAGAAAATGCTGGGGGGGACTTCCAGGCATATAACTGCTTAGTTACTTATTTGATACTTGTGAGCACAAAAATGATTCACTTGTTCACTTTTCATAAATACATGTCTGTGAGAGTTACTGATAAGGAGAAAAATTCTTAAACCTTACATTTTCCCTTTTTAAGATTTTTTTTCACTGTTTATAAAGTGGAATAAGTACAACTGTAGCAGTCAGCTGCTTGCAAGCTAACCTTTAGTTGCCAGCAATAATCAGTAGGACACTTTCCGTTCAACACAGTTGAGCTTCACCTCTGGGCAGCCTCCCTTGAGATAGGGTATGAGTTTTGTTTTATTTCAGACTGACACTGACCAAGGAAACATCAAATTGGACAGTAGTTTTATCATCTTTAAAAACACTTGGCTGATCTCGATGTCAAAGCAGAGACTAGGATAACTCAGGTTGGGAGGGACCTTGGGATGTCTCTGATTCAACCTCCTGCTCAAAGCAGGGTCAGCTCCGCATTCAGATCCGGCTGCTCAGGGCTTTATCCAGTCTAGCCTTGAAAATCTCTGTGGATAGACATTGCCCAATGCCTCTGGGAAATATCTTTTTTTATTACTTTGTGATTGCAAATACTACACACTGAATGTTGCTAACCTTTATTAGCTTATTAAAATGGCTGTGAGGTCACACAGGTGCATGATATTTCAGTGCCACCACTTTTTAAAACAGCGAGTCAGTGAAAATGAGAAATATAAATGGATGTTATTTTTCTTCTTAAAGGTTTATTCACAAAGTATATAAATGAGATTAACTTCTTAGGATATCTAAAAAATAAATAAAGAAGATTAATTGTTGCTTTTACTCAGCATAGCTTTAACACATTCACTTTTGTTGATATTTTTGTGTGAAGCTGGTTAGATCAAAAGTAAATGTTTTATCAATAAAAAGTGATGGATGATGCCTGAACTGGTGAATAAATACTTGATATTAAAAGTAATGAAACAAGAATATATTACATTTTGGAAAAATTAGATGGACTTGTTGAATAACTTAATTTTACCTCAACGAGGTTTAGAAATAAAGTTCTTCAGATAAATGAGCTTGTGTGGGAAGATTTAGCTGTATTGCAAAATGTCAGGATGAGTTTCTTGATTAGGTGGCAAAAGATTCATTAAGTACAGCCACAGTGTAATTCTAAAAAGGCTAATTACTGCCCTGCATCCCTACATGAATTCTTTTAGCATGAGCTGAGGTGCTTATTCAATAACCTCAAAGAGTTCTTGACTCCTTTTTTTGTTTTCTGTTTGCCAGGTCTGGCTTCTGCTGTTTACTGTGTATATGTTTATACAGTATTGCACAGCAGTTAGGCCTGTTTATCTCTGCCATTTCTTTTGGCATTGACTTGTTCATATCAGTACTGCAAGGACACTTTCTCTATCATACTTTTCATAGAGGGCAGGAAACCAAATTGGTTTGATATAAAGCTAGGGGAAAAAAACAAATAAACAAACAAACAAACAAAAAAACCTCCCAAGTTATTCATCCATCAGCCATTCCTGTGATGAAACCATAGCATATAACCATGTCCATAAATATAGCAAACTTCTACCTGGTGTATCGAAATAGTTGAGGTGCATGTCCCACCTGTCCTTTTAGAAAATTGGATTCATTCAACTGGCACAAGAGCTTTTAATTTCTCCATTTTAAAATGCCAAGTCATTCAGAACAAGTATATTTTGTCTGCTCTTGTACAAACTTTGACCTTTAACTTTGTTTCTTCATTCCTGATATTTAGCTATTTCACTGTGTGTCACAGGCAATGATATCAGTCATGTACTTGGCAAAATTAATGACAGGACTTTTTGGATTTCAGTATGTAAGTTTTAGAGCCTCAAACCTCATCCTGAGAGTGCTTTTTAAACAAGATGGAATGAATTGCTCTGTGAAAGAGCCTCTGTGAAAGAGGCTTCTGGCCTCACTGGTGACAGAGGAAGTGTAAATTGCTTTATCTTCCTCCTGGATATAAAAATAAAAAGGCATGTGATAGGACCCTCATCCTCTACAAACCAACTGCTTTTGGCTCCCTTGTCTACAACAATGAATTTTTGCCTGAGTGCAGATAACCGCAGGTGTTCAGCACTTCAAACCTGGTCTCGCAGTCCCGCAAGAGCTATGCTTCACTGAGGACATTGCATTCATTCATATTTCTACAGCAGCGTGACTAGCCAGAACTAAGCACCGATTTTTTGTCCCTTAGAGGGTGTTTGTAGCAGCACCTTTCAAGACTTTCATGTCTTCCTGTGCCACCTCCAATTTAGAAAGACGTTCAGGTGCTAATTGGTGAGGAGATAGAGAGCTATGAGATTACTCCAAATAGTACCTACCAACGTGGCCACTGCAGGCTCAAAGCTGATATATTTTCAGTGTTCTCTGTCCATTGCATCTGTGTCCATTGCATCATTGCATAAACGCTGCTGAGAATCTAAAACTTTATTTGTAAAACTCAAAAGACCTCCAGTCCATCAGAGCACCCTTTGGATTCCTGGCTGCCATGGGCCAGGCATGGGGCCTTGGTGTGCCCACACCATGGTCTCCATGCAGTTTGGGAAACCACAAAATGCAAAGAACTGGGCATGCCTGAAGTGTCCCTCATGCATTATTTGGAGGAACAGCATTTAGATGTCGGCCTTGAGGACCATGATAATGACTTCGCCATATGCAGATTTGTTCGTGTCCCATTGGTTTATCCCTTGAGCAGGTCATGAGTATTCCCAGGCAATAAGCACTTTAAAAAAAATAGGCTATCCAACACCACTAATGTGTAGAAACTGCTTCACAATAGAAGGCCTTTGCTGTTTCCTTTCAAATACAAAAGATTTATGGACATTGCTTAATGCTCAAACACAATGTAGTCCCACTACTGCAGCCTCATCTCCAAACTAAAAACCTCTTAGTAACTTACTTCAGGCAAAGCAGTTGTAAAAGAAAATGCTCTCAGAAAGTTATAGTTCCTTTTCCTGTTAAAAAAAAAAAAAAAAAAAAAAAAAAAAAAGAGAAAGAGAGAGAGAGAGAGAGAAAGGAAAAAAAATGTCTAGGAGAGCAGAGGTTAGTTCGATTAGAGTGTCCTCCTAGAGCAGTAGCAAGGCTTCATAAGAGATGATGAGAGAGAACAATTTTAGTTAGAAGTTCAGGTTAGTCAGCAGCATGTTTAGTACAAAGCCTTCTTGTTCACCTCTGACATCGCTAGGAAAGAACGGCATTCAGCTCCCTATGAAGAATTCTGAAACAGAACTGCAAGTGGAGTAGACTGATTATGGAGGTAATCCTACATTATTCATTGAGGGCAGAGAAAAGAAAAAGATTAAATAATTGCAGGAAAGAACAATAGGCTCTGGTTCAAGATCACCTTAACCTTCGTGTCAGTGGTGCCAGTGCAGGGTGGGATTGGCAGATATATAGGCACTCAGAATCAAAGGACACATCCATGTGCATTTCTTAATGATGTTGTAATAGACTTTTTTATTAGGAAACAAATTTTTATTTAGAGGAAGATCATTATTCCTTCTTCCAGCAGTACTTGAAACAGCAGTCAACGTAAACTAGAAATTCTCCTACTAATTATCCTCCCTTTGTGAGAAAGGTGTGAAAGATTAAAAAGCTGATACAAGCACAGAGAAATAAGGATATTCAAAAAAAATATTTGGGGTAATGCTCTTGCATTGATCGGCAACTGTATCTAAAAATGAAGTTGCTCACCAGGCTAAATTTTCAAATGGCATAAATTAGTAGATCCACTCAAGTAAGTAACTGGTTGTATATCATTCGTTAATTCCACTGTTCAGAAGACACGTTTGTACACCAAATAAAATTATATCCACATTTAAGTATATTGAATTTTAGTGCAATTAAGTACAGCAATGAGTAGGAATGGATATTTGTGTTGAACAAAATAGGCCAATTCACATTTTGATACAAAAAGAATGTCAGCATGAAAATGTTGTTATATTTAAGAGCAGAATTGACTGTTTTTCTCTCTTGTGCATTATTAGTATTAGGGTTTGGGGATCACTATCCTATTTATAACTGGATTCAGACTAGGGGTGTGACGACCCTAAAGAATTGTCCTCAGAGTAGAAGCACGGGCCAGCTCACACATCAGGGATGTGCAAGGCAAAGTGAATAGTGGTAGGAAATGTGAAAAGTATTGGGAAAAATAACAGATGAACACATTAACAGTATGTGATCCAGTGGAAAGTTAAATGTGTCTAGGTTAGAAATACAGGGAGAAGCGTGGAGTAAAAACCTGGAAATACAGAATATCCTTAGCTTTCAGCATATGCATGTAAGATGCACCATTGTTTCACCCAAAGATTAAAAATAATTGTATCTGGACCATTTTCCTATATGTGATCCCTGATTTATTTATTTATTCATTTTTTCACAAAAGAATATGAAACTTCTTGAGGAGACTAGCTAAGTCTTTTATATCACTATGGCTACAGTATTAAAATTACCTTGATGGGAAGCAGTGGCCCACATTCTTTGATTCTTCCTGTCAGAATTATCTAATCTAAGAATTATCTATCTAAATATCTAAGTATTTGCCCCAAAGTCTGATTTATCAGAACCAATGTGTGGGCCCTCCAATAAATACATCCAAAATCATTTTTATTGTTCTTTTTGTTTTTATTTTTTTTTCAGTTCTTCAAGTTGCATTGCCATCTTACAGTGACCTACTTCTAGGCTTTTGAGAAAGATGGGGTTGTCTACTAATTAACTGTACTCTTATTCAAGGCAACATGTTATCATCTCTTCCAGCTTAGTGAAGTCAACAACTTAATAATTATTTCATGTTAATATTGTCCCTCTGAATTCAACAAATTCACAGGAAAACAGATCTTAGCACGAGTAGTTTTGGAAGATTCTGACTTGCCAGGTGTTATAAAGGTGCTACACTCGATGGTCCTGGATTTCCCTTGTGCTTTTGAGTGTAGGACCCTTAAAGGCCAATGTTTTTTATTTTATACTCATGGGCACTGCAGGAAAAATGCTATTACTAGAGAGCTGAGTCTCTTATATAATTTCACGAGAAAAAGCTGAGGGTGATTTCTAACTACATCTGTTTATATATTGGTCGATGTACTACTGGAAAATTCAGCAAAGAAGAAAAAAAAATGTAACAGTAGAGCAGGTTTCATGACATAGAATATAGGTATAGTAAAAATATTCTGTCCTGTTCTCTGTTTTGTCTCGATGGGAAACTGTCATGCATTTGTTTTCTTATTGATACAGAATGCCAAAATCTCAAAACATCTGCCAGCATCTTTTAAAGTCTTGTGTAATTGCAAAGCTATATTGTGTCTGACATGTTCCTCAGCTGGGAACAGTCAACAATAAAATTGAAAATGCTTCTTCCTTGTTGTGAGTTTTAAATTCCATTAATAAAAGTCTGTTGCATGTGACACACAGAAATGTTAACAATGCAGAATAAAATATCTAATACTATAATAAGGAAAAAAAAATCCTGTTCTTTAGTGCTTTATTAGAATTTTGATAGCTTTATTTTATTCTGTTTATTTTGAAACATAATACAAAATTCCACATAGGCTTAAATGGGTAGATGAGATTGATCTCCTTGTACTGGCATCAATCTGCGGGATCTAGGGTGTGGACTGAGCCACTTGCCGTCTGCTAGGTTATATATCATGGGGAAAAGGCAGCATGGCACTGATGTATTTCTCTGCAGTTTATGCCTTTCCAAATGTGGTTACAATAGCCTATAGAATAGCAAGTATCAAAAACTGGAAAATGACCCATGAAAGACTTGTTAATAGACATTTTTTTAAGATTGAGTGATAGAATGTAAGTCAGTTTGTCAATATTCAGAAAACCTAAATAAAGGTGATGCATCCTGCCCAACAAGACAAACTGATACTAATAAATTAGGATTCTTCAGCTCTTTTGATTATCATCATTGCTTTTTTTTTCCTCCTTCCTATTGTGAACTTGAACTTTGTTGTCATGTCTTCTTTGGATTGGGTAGAAGGAAAAAGAAAAACAGTAGAAAAAAAAAAAAGTAAACAAAAAAACAGTAAATAAAAAGAAAGAAAAAGAAAAAGAAGCCCAGATTACTGTTTTGTAAACAAACAAACAAACAGACAAAAACAAACAGTAATCTGGGTTTCTCTTACAACAATTGCTATAGTTTTTTTTGTAATGGTAATAGGCTCCATAAATGTATGCGAAGTAACCACCTGTGTGATTATGAGAAAATCAGCAGTTGGCTTAATAGGGCTGGCTTTCAAGGTGTGATGCTGTGGGATTGGAAATTCAAAAGTACTTTTTTAGGGGCGGAAGAAGTTAGTTTTTTCTTCATCTTATATGTCACTGTCTGTTGAAATTGAGCTTACAGGTACATTTGTTTTCACAGAAGCAACAAGACTCATCTCATCCTACTGAGATATCTTCTACTGTTGTGATATAGTTGCTGTTGTAGTTGTGGTAGAGCCTGTCTGGAGGATATTTACAACTGTCACCAACTTCAGTGGAAGAAAAAAAAAAAATTTCCAAGTACCTGCTGGCTCCTTTCTGCCATACGAAATCATAGAAGTCAATGATGGAAAAGACATCAAGAGCACATACAGTGTGAGCATACCTAAATCAGCTTCAGGGGAGGATATTTTGTAAATGAATTTGAGTCCTATAGGCTCATAGCCCCTTCTGCAAGACATGCCAGGAAGTACTTGCCTGCAAGCACAGAGGCCATGTGTAAAAGGATCCGAGGAGCGGTTTTGTGAGCGAGTGGCCCTGAGCCTGCTTCCATATCAAATGATTTGTTGGTCGGAAATGCATGATGAAACAGCTCTTAAGTGACTTGTGTGTGCTTTCAGAGGGAAATTTGGAGCATGCTCAGCTTCTTATTACACCTCCAAGGCCTGTAACATGTCATGCCTATGGACATAGTACCCTGTCTCATTTGCCCAGCATCACCATGAGGACAGATTCAGCAGAAGATGTCTAATCAAGACATGTTTCTTGATGGGTCCTGACACTGCTAGGGTCCAAGCATAAACTACAGACTGGCTGCCTTCGGGGACAACATAAGTGCATGAAACTGGGTCCATAAAGCATCCTAGGCTTTTCATGACCTTCCTCCGCACATGACTGGCCTGATGAGGTACTCATCGTGTCTTTGAGTTGCATGCTGCTGAGTCATGAGACTGTAAGATGACTTTTTGCTGAAAGAAAACAGCAAAAGTCGTCTTACAGTCGCCTCCAAGCAGATGGCAAAGAGGTGTCAGGAGCACTGCGTTTATTCATTTATCTGAAGTAACAAAAATATCCTACAATACAACCAAATGTTTGCTCTTCAGGGATCCAAAACGCTCATTTTGCAAATGAAATTTCTAAACTTTCTTTTCCAGTGGCTCCCAAAGGAAAAGTACCCTGCACAGTCTTTGTAAACTGTTCCCACACATGCAACAACAAACAACTAACAAACCCGCTAATAATTTCCTTTGCAAAGAGTGTAACTGAGGCTTCCTGGGACAAGTCAACTGCTGTTGAAAAGGGCTCGGGGGGA
The DNA here is from genome assembly GCF_964034855.1 of Anser brachyrhynchus. Classification (NCBI taxonomy): domain Eukaryota; kingdom Metazoa; phylum Chordata; class Aves; order Anseriformes; family Anatidae; genus Anser; species Anser brachyrhynchus. Next base: position 75,831,967 of record NC_137698.1, read on the forward strand.
TGATTAAAAACGTTCATTTGAGAGTTGGTTCAAGGGGCCAATGGCTGCCTTGACAGCTGGAATGTGCGGGAACTGTGGTTCACTGAAAGGCATCGGAGCCCTTCCCCATCCTCTGGGACTGAGCACTCAGTGGTTGCTGCTCCAAGGAGAGCTGCAATATTTACAGAGCTCCCTTCCTCTCCCTTAATCAACTGGCAAAATATGGAACGTCGTGCCAGAAAGACACACGCTGCATTAACGGGGAATAGTACAGGAGGGGATTGTAAACGAGCCTTTACAACAACAAAGCAAATTTTGATGAGAATGGGGATGGTAAAGTTTGGGGTCTTGAATCAGCTCAATTTAAATAGGCTGGTAGGAGAGAATGTGTCCCAGAGACCAAGTGGATTTTATAGCAGTAGCAAAAAATTAATAGAAACTAACCACAAAGGAAATGTTCACAGCTGTCATTTTAAAGAACAAAAGGCATCCCAATTCAGCTTGACTACAGTATCACTAGCTGTCATTAAGGAGAAGAGAGTTGGCCATAGGAATTAAAGCACATGCAGGCTGTTGTATGCCCAGCCAACAGTACAGGGTTCATGGAGAGGACTGCAAAATGAGGCTATGGAGGAGGTGGTCAACTACAAGCATAAGCATGTATTCTCCCATAAAATGGGGAATGAAGTTCAATGAAGACAATTGCTCTAGCCACAGACATATATCATACTGGAATCTCACCTTAAAAGATCTCAAAAGAAATTCTGGTAGACTATGGGCCAAATTACAGTCCTCAGTAAACCCAGTCAACATCTCTGGTTTTACAATAAGGAAAGTAGAGAGAAGCAGATGTGAAGAAAAATTTTAATAAAACATTGTTTTAGAAATTTGGCTGCTGGTGACAAGACTACAGCTTGGACTATGGCTCATAAACATAGACTCTAAAAATATCTCCCAGTGCCATGTAACCAGGTCTTTAATGAAAGATCACAATAAAACATTTTCACAGGAAGAGAATACAGAGGACAAGTTTACAGTTGTGTTTTTCCTCCTTGAGCCACAATCTATAGCTGATCCCTGTGCAGTGAAGCCTAGGGGCTGGAAAAGAGCATGAGCCAGGGCTCAAAGTCATTGATGGAAATTTTGGTGAGGATGCTGCGTGGTGCCTTGATTATACCTTTTGCCTTCTCTTCTCCTGAAGTCCATCTGTCTACTATGCCAATCTAGTAATATTCAGGTCTGAGTTAGTTCCTTCATTCTTGACCAACAACCAGGTATTGTAGTGTTATCAACAAGACACCATGCTCCCTTTCAAACACCTGTTGATCAGGCACTGAAGGTAACTCATCAGCACCTACTTGTGCAGGTGGCAGCTTCTCACAGGATTCTCAAAAGCATGGTCAGCCTTGTTCTTCTAATCTTCTGGCTCCTTAGCCATTAAAAGTAGTTGAAAGTAGCTTGGGACAGAGCTAATTCTAAAGAGAATACTGCCATCTTATTACATACATCAACTTTCACATATTCTAAAATCTCTGAGCCAGATGTTTTCTATTAGTTAGGCATTTATGAAGGCATTGAATTAACCAACAGTAAATGATAAACAAGGGTCTTGTGTGGAACTGGAACTGTATTCAAATGGCATAGGGTATCCTTTCCCTGACCTTGTGCTCCTCTGTCCCCTTCCATTGATCCCTTCCATGCCACTGTGCTCTTGCATGCTAAAGTGCAAGCTTTCTCACGTGGCTTATTTCAACAGCTTTTCCAAGGCAAGTTCTCACAGCAGATGCTCCTTCCTGGCCAAAATCCCTTAGGCAAGATAACTACTCACTGCTGTTTCAGAAATGTATTTCCTTGAAAAGAGGCCAGCTTGCTTCTCCTGCAAGGATTCTCACACTCATTCAACAAAGCCAGATGACTTGTCTACTATACTACCACCTGCAATGCTAGACACAAAGTACATTTATGAGAAGTTAGGACAGAAACAGAAAAATAGTTGACCTCAATTCATTGCTGGATAATCAATTAGAATGAATAAACGAAGGGTCTCTATTGCAGGTAAACCAACTGCATGGAATTTTACATTCTTCCTTACTGACAGGTTAACACAACTTCAGAAATTCATACACCTTTAGAAGAAAAAGAATACTCTCCCTTTTCAGGTTCACTCCTGTCATTACTGAGTGTGATGAATTTAGTTTTCCTGACTAAAAGCTAGTTGCATCACTTAAATGAGTTCAACTGCTTAGATGTATTGTGGAATATTCCCAATGCATCTGTCATAAATATTATATTTAAGTGTGATGCAATAAAAATAAACACAATGTCTGTATGTGAATAGAAAACTCTAGCTGAGATTAGTATAGTAAAGTAGTCTGAATAAAAATCATCTGCTTTAACTACTCCAACCTGCTCCTCAGCACTTCTAGCCCAGCCGAGACACATGAAGAGAGAGATTGGGAGATTTTGTCACCCAACAACATGACTTTTTCCAAGAGCAGGTAATATTGGTAAGTGGTTGGCATGCTGAGGGTCTTATCAAAGATCTGTATTGTCAAGCTGCTTAGCAACCATCTAGTGTATTTGTTTTTTAATCCTCTTCCTTAAGAGTAAAGATGAAGTATGCTGGAGAGATGGAAAGTGGTCCTTGGTACTGATAAGCAGCAACGAAGCTGGCAATCTTCACACCCAGTAACAAAGTACAGATTGCTAGGCTTGTAATTTAGCAATTAGTCTTGAGCATGGGTAAAGGAAGGTGCAAGAAATCTCTTTAACTCTCATAGCCAAAATTAGTCCTGAGCCTTGAAGCTGGAGAGTTAACAAGCTGCTATAAATCTGTTTTCTAAACGTGTTTCCTCTTACTCATTGGAAAATTACTGCTACTTTACTTCTGTTTTGTGTGCGTGCGTGTGGTTTCATGATTCAAAAGTAAAAGGACATTCCAAGAAAGTGTGCAAAATAATAATGCAACAACAACAAAAAACTCATTAGGGAGTTTCTTCAGTTGTAGGTAACCCTCCTCAGTGAGGTCTTTATATAACCTTTTTTCAGATTAAATTGTCAAAATTATACACTCTAATTCAGAATTTTAGAATGGAAATTGTTGTATGGCAATTAATATGTTCTCCAGCAACTTTGCTAATAGTCCTTCTTCTTAGATATGAAAAAAATAAATAAATAAAATAAAAGTAGTTGTCCATTCCTCAGAGCATGTTGAGAAAGACACATGTAAACCTGAGAGAAAAAGTAACCAGTTTGTGGCTCTTGCTGCTTTAGGTGTGGTGTTTATAGATGAATGGTCTCTAATGCGTGGTTGAAGGGCCTGAGGTTGCCAGTGAGCCCCTGTCATTCCTCACAGCTGTAGCAAAAATGATTTATTTCTTCAGGCTGACAGAGAAAGCAAAGGGTGATTTGCTTCCAGCACGCTGCTTGCTATGTATCATTGTCGCATAGTAATGGCTGAGGAAGGACCATTCATATAGCTCAACTACATAGAATTTTTTTGAGAAAAGTTTTTGCTTACCATTTTAATAGTTTTCAAGGTCAATGCACGGAAATTCAGTAAATAATCCAGGTCAAAGTCTGAATGAAGCTAGAATAAATTTTTCCATACCTACTTTCTCTGCTCTTATTGTGGCATTCGCTTAGTATGTATAAAATTATTTTTCATCTATCCAATATTCACAGAACAAGCAAAGTAAGAACACCTTCCCAGGAAGCTTAGTTATCTTCCATGGGAGGTGTCATCTCTTCCCCATGCTAAAGGAGAATTACTTTATTCTAAGTATTTTTCCAAAGGTATGATTTTCCCTAATCATAATCATCTTACTTGATTATATTTCGATTCACTCTTGGTTTCTGTGAGAAAATGAATTTTAGTGTGACTGTTTCTGAAAATGAGCACTGTACTGGGGAGGCTTTACATGAAAACATTGTGCCAGATTACAATCCCAAATGCACGAGTATAAATTTGAAGTAAATGTCCTAAAATTGGTAGAGGGAATCTGAAGCAATTCTGTTTAACAGTAGAATGAATATGGTGCCCTCAGTAGTGAGAGCTTTCCTATATGACAAGTTGATTCTCTCTGCTAATGCACTGGTTTATATTCAGTGGAATTTACCATTCTTTTTCAGGAGTATGTTACTAAAAATTCAGATGAATCGGAGGTAAGTCACATCTGCATGTCCTTCTTGCTGTTGCACTAGCTGTGAACATAGAAAATGTGGAGAATCTCACCTTTATTTGTAAGGCACCTTCCTACTTAAGGGGTATAGCAAAGGCCTGTGAGTGTTCAGCAAGGTTTGACTGGTAGGAAAAAATGAAGTGAGGATATGAGCATTTCACAAGGATACTTGTATTATGAGTCCTGGAGCTGTGACAATAATATATCACGTAGCACAGTAAGGGATATGAAATGTATTCTTTATCTCTTTTGTGTCTAGAAGATTAAGAAAAAAAAAGATCATATGTAGAATTCAGTACAATACTCTTATAGGCAAGACTGGACAAGATAAGAAAATTCAATTGATTTTGGAGATGTTTGACTTCCTATACTAAGATATTTTCTTGGAAGTGTTGTTCACTTTACACTCTTGATTGTCACATTGAACACCAGGAATTGCAACACTTCACGCTCCCTTCTTCCTGTGTAAAATCATTTATGATCTCATTTATGATCTTTTTTTTTTTTTTTTTAACCTCAGTTTGGAGCCTGGAATCAGCATCTGAAGAGTTACAGAATTAGAAAGAAGCCCCAGAGCTATTCATTTACTATCTAACAGCTGGGTCATATCCAACTTTAATGTACAATCTTTTGCAACTTTCCCAGACAGGTTCCTAATTCAATTATAAACCAGAAAAATCAACGTCATTGTTACAAGACAGTTGAGATTATGGCAGACTGGCTGGCAGGGACAGTAGCAAGCTCTACATTTTATGCACCTATATCACCAAGCACAGGTCTTGTTTATTATCCTTGCAAAGAAAGCCTTCTATCTTGATTAAGTTTTGCTGTAACTAGTCTTCTTGTAGCAGCAGACAAAATACCAGCAACCTCCTGCCACTGCCTATGTGCATTCATGCCCCCTGAGGAACTTTGCCTAGGACTGGAGAACTCCAGAAGCTTCTTCCAAGTAATATTTGTCATTCCATACATTAATGTCATATAGAAAGATGTCATATAGAAAGAGTCTTCTCAATGTTTACCAGTGTTGGAGGATTTAACTTCAAAAGCAAACATTCTTTCCAAATTCTTTCTCCATCTACATCTGATAATAGTGTAATAAGAGAGTGTAATGCTTCTTCAGGCTATCCAATGACTGCATTTACTGTGTACAAGCCCTGTAGAATAGCATGGTTGATGCCCAGAATATTCCTTACGACAAGTGAGTGAGGCAAGCATTTAGGAAGGAAAGTGAGAATACCAACAGCACCAAAAGAAGCCTTTTTTTCTACAGAACCAGCATGTTGTGGAAGGAAGCAATGTGAGACGCTTTCACTAAGAAGAATTTGTCTCTGACATCTGATGATAATTCATTATTCTCACTCAATTTTTCTTGACACTGCCAATGTTGTCTAGTAAGAGTGGAATCTGCAATTAATTGAGCCACTGACAACTAGCCAATGCGAAAACAAGTTGATGTGAGGCCAATTACCAGCCATGGTAAGCTCGTGACTTTGGGTCACTTCATGAAATGCTTTTATACTGACAGCAAATTCACAGGCAGGATGCTTTAAATAAAATGATAGGAAACTGGAAGCAGATTTTTCTGAGGGCATTTGGGATCTCTCCAGTAGGGATGCTTTGTGAACAGTGACCAAATACATTGTGCAATCAGACATCCTAGTGGCCTCTGATCCAAGGCTGGAGGAAAACTGCACAGTTCAACACACTGATAGCAACAAACAGGAAATGGGATTCTTGGGCATGATCCTCAGTCTTTGGAGAATAAGAATTTTTGAGATTTTTTTTATTATGTTTTTAATGAAATAGACCATCTTGTGGTGGAATTATATTTAAGGGTGGACAGGAAATCTATGTCATTAACATTTGTCCATCACCATTTGGCAGTTGTGTATCTGTCACATTTTTTACTGGGTCATTGTTCTCTAAGGCAGTATCTGAGTGTAGAAAAGGTTTCTCAAAGGGTAAAATGTGGACTATAGCTTCAGCGTGGTGGTTCTTGCTTGGATAATAATGACTTAGAGAAGGCCTTAATGTCACTGGAAACAAATGTCACCACATGTATAGAACTGTTGAGAAAAGGGCTATTTTGGTAATGTGAAAACCCTGTGTTGTAGAGGGGAGGAATCGGAAATACAGAAGTGATCTATCGTGATGCAGACTGGGCAAAAACTCACTCCTTATGTTGAACTCTATGCTGAAATGAAATTGCTCTGCATCAGCTTCACGGCTTTAACGGTGTGTCCCCACATGGTGTTTTTTGAGTTTGTAGTAAATATACATTATAATAACTTTATGTCAGTGCTTATATTCAGTGATACTTCATTGTCCTCTGAATGGGGTTGTTCAGTTGTTCTTGTCAGCAGGTTCTTAAACTCTGTTTCAGGGACCTGTTTGACCCAAGGATCCTCTATTATGGGTAAAGACGAGTACACACTGAATAGTGTACAAATGTAAGAACTGCCCACAGTAAATAAATATTGTTTTCTAATATGCTGTCAGTGATACAGAATTGGGAAACATAAAAATATACAACATTCTTTTGCTTCTACAGAGCTCATGATAAATGAAGTTTCTCTTTATATGAATAAGCAAATTTGTGTTTAAAAAAGAGTTCTAAACAAAGATTTTTTAAAACATTAATTTTAAATTTATTTTTCAGTATGCAGTATGAAGTGTTTCTAGGCAAAGGCAAAGGAGTTTAATGATAAATTGGACATACTGGCAAGTGCACACTATAGTCAAAGTCATGTTTTGAGACCTGATTTTAAACCAGTCCTTCCAAAAACTTTAAGTAATGGATTTTTCTTGAACACAGGGAAATGATCAGTCCTCCTCGGCCTTTTTCCTTCTGAAATTAAACCTTAGCAGCACTATGCATAAACACCTTAACAGTTTGCAGTGTGTGAAAAACACTTTGTTTGAAAGGTTGATGTAGGTATTTTGTTCACCTTCTCCAAAAACATGTAACTGTGAACTTCAGTCTGTCTTAGAAGGGCAACTCAACATCATCTGCCAAGACTGAGCAGTCAGGTGCACAATTACCTCACTCTGCAGCTCCTGCAAGCTGTCCCATTCCTTCTCTAAAGCTGGGTGGTTCTTGGAGAGCCTTGAAGGCTTCCACATCCTTGTAGATTTCAGGAGGTAGCCTCAGAAGGAAACTTTAACAAAAAATTCTGAATTTAGCTGTTCTCTAGCAGGAATTAAACTTGCTATCAGAATAAATCATTTTTTCTATTAAAATATTCTGGGATGCTATTGAAATGGTATCTGTGTGTAAACATGAAATGCTACAAAAGACTTTTGAAGTGACAATTCTATGATTTATTCCACACACACCGCAGTCCTAAAAAAAACTACTTCATTCTTCTCAAATCATAGTGAGATTTTTGGAGATGAAACTGATGAGAGCAATTAGCAATTAGAAACATCATTAACAACAAAACCATAAAGGCAGGGAAAAGAGTGCCAGGGAAAAGAGGGTTTTACATCAAGTGTTGAAAAATTGCAGCTTCCCTCTTGTTCTGCTTTTTTTTTTTTTAACTTTCTTTCTTAACTTTCTAGTAAAGGATAAGTTTAGACTTTAAATGAGCAATATATAGCTTCCAGAAATACATTAAATACCCATCACAGAATTGTTCTCCACCCTTTCTCTTCCTACAAAGGTAAAATAAGGACCCTATGTTTGAACACTGGGATAGTCTAAGTTAGAGATAACAGTACTGAAGAGAGAAATGTAAAGAAATCAGGAACATTTAACACAATGCTGCCTGACGGAAAGGAAAAGGACCCTTGATCAAGGGGGCTTGGAGATATGGCTGAATAAAAAGTGAATGATTCTCACAGTCAGCTGGAGAAATGTTATCACCCTTCAAATCACACCATGGCTGAATGTGAAGCTGAGAATGTGTTTTCTTATCTTAAAGTCCCTGGGGACAATATATTCCAGGTGCCTGATAAAGAGTTTCCTTTGCCGGAGAACTGCTGAAAGCTCACACCACAAGACTGAATGAATCTTATCATTAAATAATAGCCTTGGCATTTTTCATCTTTCAGAGCATAGATTTTCCCAGTAAAGGGTGCAGATCCACTTCTTTCATCAACACTAATGGCCACCCCCTTTTAATGGTGCAATAAGAAAAGGGTCTGGGGAAGTTAGCTGGACACCCATAGCTATTTGACCTTCTAGTATTTATTCTGTAGAAACAGTGCTATTGTGGGGAGGATGGAGATAAAATGGCTTCAGGGGGTTGACCTGTCTTTTCTGATGTCAGCAGTGCTTTTGCCACAAAAAGAAAAAGCTCTGCAGGATGCTTGTAGTGAATGGAAACAACAGCTCATTAATTGCAAAATAGGATTCCAAGGACCCTTGATGTTTCTTTGTTTTGTTAGCATTTTGACTGGTCCCTTCAAATTTGTTGCATTATTAGTGTTTCACATACTTGCCCAGGTTTCTAAAATAAAGCAGCATAAAAAAAAAAAAAAAAAGAAAAAAAAATGCACCTGAATGCTGAAAATAATCGTATAGACACACGGATACAGGCTGGTTCATGAGTGCTCACTCTGATTTCTCCCCTTTTCCTAGATAATTCATTTCAGGCAGAGAAGATGGGACAAATTGCATTGCTGTAAATTTGTATACTTCTTTCAGAGACATTATATGAGCTCATGCATCAAAGGGAAGATTAACTTTATCTAAAAACTGAAGTTAGTAACTGCAATATTTTACATTGATGTAAGCTTGTGTATTTCTAGAAGAGATCCTGGCTGGATGAAGAATTTCACATACAGGTGAAGCACTCAGGTGCAGACAGTAGCTTCTTTATACTTGAGAAATTATTAGTTTTAAGACTAATAAAATATATCCTTTTGGGATAATAGGTATACATCACTTATTTAAGGCCAATGTTTTTTATTAATGAGATTTGTTTCTCTGGCCTTAGGACAACTATCTAAAAAAATTCATACTGGTACAAAGTAATGATGTACTTGAAGAGACTAGAAAACCAAGTACATACCTTCTTGTGATCAGGATGGTCCTGGGAAAATTATGTGAATTTTTTGCTAATTTGCTAGTATCCAAGTTGCACACTCCAAAGATGTAAGGGGGAAACTGTTTCTGAAAGTTGCAGGGCTGCAAGTACTTGGCACCTTACTGCAGGTGTAAGTACGTTCTTGGGACACTAGGTAACCCTGGGCATGGAGAAAGTCACTAATGCTGCTGGCAAGTGCTCACAAAGCATATTACAGAAGCTTTGAAGCCACAGGACAGCCCTTAGGAAAGTCTAAGGAAAGCACTTCCCTCTTGAAAATCAGCATGTTTAATCCTCCTCATTTTGTTGGAACACAGATACAGCCAAAGGTGCATCTTTGGTTGACTTCTGAGAGGCTGTTAAAATTGCTTTATACCTATCAAAGCTTTCAAATATAAGAGCATCTCTCCTCCTTCTCCATGTTCGATTCCAGCAGATAATCCCATGCAACAAAGAGAGTTTCTTCCTTTTTGTTAGTAAATCTGTCCCCAGAAGGCAGCTTGCCAGTCATCCTAGCCCACACAAGCTTTTCCTGTTCTAAAACATTCACCTCAGATCCATGCACAGGTCATTCATTTCTCCTGAAAACTATCTGGTGAATTTAGAGTGTGTTGAAATACTGTTTGCTAAGCCATGAGGAGGAAAAGAAAAAGAAGGATGGCATGAGCCTCCCACATTGATCTTGCAGGTGTTACTGTGAATGATACCAATGAGCACTAATCCTAGGAACATGGAAGTTTATTATGTATAAGAATCAATATTTACTACAGGAATCACAATGGGGCTTTCTGGAAGAGTAACTGCAGTACATCTAATGCTATCCATGATACAAAATTACTCAATAATTTGTATTAAACTAGAGAAAATTCACTAGAAGAGACAATATGATTAAAGATGAAAACAAACTGGAAAACGAGTGAGCTGAGGAAGAGGAAAAGACCTTTTGGCACAAAACAGCAACTGCAAAGGAATGACAGCAAAGACAAATGGGGCAATAAAAAACAGAGCTCTGAGGAATGACTCTGCAACCAGTTTTTGGAAGAAAGAAAGAAAGAAAGAAAGAAAGAAAGAAAGAAAGAAAGAAAGAAAGAAAGGAAGAAAGAAAGAAAGAAAGAAAGAAAGAAAGAAAGAAAGAAAGAAAGAAAGAAAGAAAGAAAGAAAGAAAGAAAGAAAGAAAGAGAGAGAGAAAGAGAGAGAAAAAGAAAGAAAGAAAGAAAGAAAGAAAGAAAGAAAGAAAGAAAGAAAGAAAGAAAGAAAGAAAGAAAGAAAGAAAGAAAGAAAGAAAGAAAGAAAGAAAGAAAGAAAGAAAGAAAGAAAGAAAGAAAGAAAGAAAGAAAGAAAGAAAGAAAGAAAGAAAGAAAGAAAGAAAGAAAGAAAAGAAAGAAAGAAAAAGGAAGGAAGGAAGGAAGGAAGGAAGGAAGGAAGGAAGGAAGGAAGGAAGGAAGGAAGGAAGGAAGGAAGGAAGGAAGGAAGGAAGGAAGGAGGGAAAGAAAAACTTTACGCCAGAGATGATAACACTTCAAATTTGGGCAAGAAAGTGGAAAACATGAATGCTCATTAGGATAGTGGACCAAGATGACAGGCTGAGTGTAAGTAATGGTAGCTGCTGAGAGACAGAGGAAACAAGCTAACCTCCATGAATAATATATTGCAGTCATAATCACTATACATAGTGATTTTATTGTCTTCTTCAATTAACATCTTTAAGTTTTGGTAAAGTGCCCAGAAATTCTGCAATTTAATGAGATGGGTTTTAATTTTTATTTATTTATTTTTTTTTACTTACTCAGCCTACTGGCTGCAGTACGGATTTATTAGGGCTGGTGACATTTTTTATTATATTTTTTTATTATTATTATGAGGGGGAGCGTTAGTTTTCAGCTAAATAGAAAGTCATGCAAAAGAGTATTGCTGTCCAGTATATCCTTGGGCTTATTTATTTATTTATTTATTTATTTTGCTTTCATCCATCCTCCTTCGATTTAAACTGCCACACTACAAACCCTTTGGGGTTTCAGAAGTACACAGTTTAAACCAGGAAAATATTGTGGAAGATATTTTATTTACTTGCTTCTTCTGAAGATGGCACTCACTCAATTTTCTAGCCCTGTATTTTCTGTCCCTTCTGCTAGAGATCAAAAGAAACGAGAGGTTTAGATTCCAAATAGCACACAGTGAATAGGAGGATTTTCTTGTATGAAGAAATTTGTCTATCTTTTTTTGGCCTTAAGGAATGACTACATTAGTATGTCATCGTATGGTCCTATGCTACTGATGTTTCATTTTTCAGCTTTATCCCCAGTTCTCTGTCTGCAATACCTGCCGTAACGTCATTGCAGAACTGGAATTTTTCCTTGTTTCAACACTCTATGGTCATGAAACTATTCTTCTGTCACTGCTTTTGTTTCCTGAAAGTCCTGGGTCTTAGCTTGAGGTTCCCGCAAATACAAGAGGCACTACAGGACATCCATCTATGTGGAAAGACAGTCCCTCCCCTAAAATACAAAGGAAGGTTGATTTGGTAATTCTCCACAGATATTTCCATTTCATAGATCAAGAAGACTGATAAAGCACTAAAAAATGGTACCTGTAATTTCTATGAATATATGCTGGATGTGCTCAGTGGATTTAAGCCTTGGGCCAACCAGTGTTAATTGGCACAGCCCCATTGACTTTGGTTGAACACCAACAAGGGACAGAGAGATCCTTTTGATTCCCAGAGCTGTTAGTTACTCAAGCTGAAACTAGACTGATGTCTTGATTTCAGCACTGGTGTGCTAATTTGCTGACTGAATTTAATGACCCTGACAGCTCCTGAACCCACACAAAGAATCCTGAATAAAGAATTCACACTGTCGCTCTCTGAGGAGGTCTGTACCGCCTCTAATGACTATGTCCTAATTAGCTCTTGTAATTATAACCAAAGTTTTGACACTCCTGTGATGTATAACAAGTTTTAGGTTGAGCCAAAAGTACACAGTGTTCTTTCTTTGAAATTGGGAGTGTCTACAGATGCATTATTGATAAGAATTTCTATAACAGACCAAGATGATTCTCCTTAGGATAGTCTTCTATTTCTATAAAAAATGAAAAATGGTCTTCTGAATATCAGCTTGCCTTTTCTATGTAACTAAAAAAATGCCCATATCATTTATTGACAAGACACCAAAATATCTACCTTACAAATGGCTGGGTTGTTAAAGAGTAATTCAGGATGTTCAGAGTTCACTTTCAACCAACATTTCTGTGATTCTGTTCCTTAATGATGTGAATACAAAGGTTGAGGAATGACTGGGTGTTTAGAAAGGCTCACAGTTACATTCGATCACTTCAATCATTCAGTCATTGACTGACTGAGTCAAGGTTTACTCTAACTTTTCAGTCTTATACATAGCATAGCACCAAATCTGAGTCAGACAATACAAATGTATTCTATACAGTATATAAATATTCTCCCTAATACTTTAGTCAATGTTATTTATTGATTTTCTGAACCAAACCAGAATGTAGAATTTCTTTGTAATCTTGCACAGCTGCTGAATTCTCCTGAATATTGGCTGTTTCACAAAGGTGAGTAAAATATCTTTAAAGCCAAATTTAGCTGTTTCATGTAGATGTGATACCTGTGAAATCTTCACTACTCATTCAGATACTCTTCATTTTCATCCCTTCCCATCTGTTTGCCTACTTTTATAAAATGCTTTTAATCTCAGAAGAGTAGGTTGCCTATGGCAATCTATTCCTTCCTTGGCAATTAATGTCCTTCAGGTATTGTCTGGCAATATCTGGATGTTCTAACACCTCTCACAAGTAAGTAGTGTGTCAGAGAATTACACCACTGTTGGGAAATGCTTTGGGGATGGCAGTGCTCCCCCTCATTCACTGCTCTCTGCGGTTACTCCAGCTGCCCATATTGATGACGAGCTGGAGCATCAGGCCCAGAGCCAGCCGATGGAGACACTGCCAACCCTCCAGGAGCTTATTGTGATATTCATTTTATGCACTGCTGCCAGAGAATAACCAGCAGGAAGAGATTATGGATCAGACGTGCTACTTATCTAGTCATTAAAGGACAGACTGCATGAGGGTTTGGCAGCTTTCTTGTGAAGAGTTCAGTCAGCTCAGTACACTCAGAAATCTCCATGTCAAGAAAACACAAAAGCACCTAACTTTAAATGCATAATTTAGATGGAGCAATAGCACGGATGTTCTATGATACCTCTAATGAAGACAGGGCAGTCTTCAGCAGATGTAATGTAAGGTGAAAGCATCAGCACACCTGCTGGAGTTACAGCAATTTATCCTCAAGTGGAGATTGAGGACTGATTTTCATCTTCCACAAGAAAGAAATCAGGACTAAGAAAGCCCTTTCCTTTATGGAAGTGACCGGGTCCAGACAGCTGGTAGTGTCCCCTTCACCACGCCCCCTGCAGTAGTCAGGAGAGATTTCAAGGATGGAAATCTCCTGGCTACCCTTCCCAGCCCAGCTGCCCCCTCTAAGCCCATTCAGCTATCCTGACTGCATCTGGGTTTTGCTGGTTTATTTTCTTCTGCTCCTATTATTTGGACCACTTCCACTTGTAAAGATTTACATATTTTTGCATTAAAGATAGTTAATATAAATATAAATAGTAAATATAAGATGTTCCACATAAATGCATGAAGGCCATGTTTCCTGTCCCAGCATGGATCTTCAGCTAGTGTATTTTTGGAAGACTTTGTATATCCTGGAAGCAATTCTGTTAGTCCATAAAAGAACAGTGTCCTGCGGTGTGGGGCTTCCCTTATTACTGTTCAATGCAGGTGCTATAACCACCTCCACAGTAAAAAAAGGAAATGCAGCTTGCCAAAACAGCAGTGATTTGGGATCTGCTTGAAGAGAATTCCTATAAGACAGGGTGTCTCCCAGCATGAGTAAGGCTTTGAGGTTAGCCCAAGTGATGCAACAGGAGCTCCTGAAGTCTGAATACTTCAGCCAGATCTATCATCTCTCACAATGGAGTTGCAGCAGAGATGTAAGCATGGCTAGAATTGCAGCAGGTGTAAGCACAGCTAGAACTGGTTTTAATTCTGGGTATTTCTGACTTTTGATGGAAACTCTCAAAGTAAAAACAGCAAAACCTTAAAAAGAACAGCAGTAAATTTATTGCTAGGTTTCTGCAGACTTACAAATCTGTAAACCATTCCAATACTTTATGCTTTTGTAAACATAGATGTGTCAGAGTCCTTGTGATAAGTGCTATAAAATGAATTCCTATTGACTTTCACATTAGTGGTCTGAGGAGACGGATTCAGATCTCCGTTCATATCAGGATGGTTCTCTCCAACTGAGTGTCATTTTCCACCAGAAGGGTTGTGTGAAGCATTTCTGTGACAGCTGTTTGTCTTCTGGTTAAGTAACACAATAGTGATGCTTTGCCTTATAAGAACTCTTTCTCCAGAGCCACAGAGGCATTCAATGTTCTTGCAACAATTATCACTGAACGTTTACTTCTTGAAGGTTGCTGTAAGTTATCTCTTCGTGTACTTGTACCTCAGACTCCTTTCAGCACAACTCCATGTGTTAAAGATGGGACGCAGTATACCTCTTGACCAGAAAAGTTCTGTCAGAAGATATTTCATGAAATGCAAAACTATTTGAGCAAAACTATATTGTTATCTGAAAAGCTCCCTTCACTGAGGCTCTACATAGCATAATTTTTATTACCGGGGCTAGCTGTATTAATCATAGCCACATTTGAGGATTAACTCATCAGTTAAGTCAAGATTGTCATTGAAATCAATAGAGAGAAATACCTTTTAAGGTGTTCCTTCTATCTGAAAAGAGTTGGAGAGGAAAAGACCCTTTTTCTATAGACCATAGAGGAAACTTAAAAACACTGAGGTTAAAATCTAGATTAACTTGAGGCAAGATAAATCTGGGCCTGGACATGCTTTGACATATAGCTGTCTGGTTGTTATATGAGTGGAATTTTCTCTGGATATGTATGCAGTGAGAGTAAGAAACTTTCAAGGCACTGAGTGAGGCATGAGCAGAACACGGAAAAATCAACCTCTAAACCTCAAACCTTTTCCTTCCAAAAATCACAAGAAAAATGGTGTTAAAGATTTATTCCAGATTTCAGTAAATTTAGCAAGGACGAGAACCTGTTTTTCTGCCCAACAGAATACAAAAACTAATGAGATTCCCTAAAGGGCAACAGGAGCCACTTTAGATGTCTTGTGAGGACAGTTCTGTTATTACACATGAAAAGATAAACTATGCAAGAATGACAGGAGAGATGGTCCTGATATGGATAAAAGATAAGAAATGAATTTTAGGAGTAAATGAGCAGCTTTCATAATGGAGGGAAGTAACAAAAAGGACACTGTAGGAAACTACTGCTGAGCACATTCACTAGTGACCTAGAAAAGGCTTTAACAGTGAGAATGACAAAATTTATAATTGATATAAACCTATTCTGGAACAATAAGGACAAGGACCAATTGTGAAGAACTGGAAAAAGACTACAAGACAGGGTGAGAAATAAAATCACAGAAGAAATCCACTTTGGGTAAATGTGATGTGAAGGGGGAGGCAAATGTGAAGGTGAATACTGGAAAACAAATCTGACGGGCTCTCATCAAACCATTACAACTCTAGTGAGAGCTTGATGATATAACAACAGTTCCATGAAAACATCATCTCAGAGCTCAACAGTAATCAAAAAAAAAAAAAAAAAAAAAAAAAAGCTAAATCAAATGCTAAGAATCATTAGGAAAGAAATGGAAAGAAAAATAGATCATTATGACACTATATAAATTCATGGTTCTCCCCACTCTGAATACCACAAGCCTTTCTGCCACTCAGTGTGCAAAAATGATATATTATAAATAGAAAAGCTGCTGAGAAGGGAAATGTGAACAATTAAAGGTGTGTAGTGGCTTCCATGCAAATTGTCTTTTGTGGCTCAGACATTGCCAAAGAGCTTCTATGTCCTGACGAAACCCTAGCTAAAGACCAGCAGACCTCCAGCTCCTAATGTTATCAAAGGAGACCTTTTGGGTCACTGATAGAGCTGGTGGTTGAACTACAGTGCTCGGAAGCAGCAAAGAAAGTCACATACCTGCATGCTCCTGACCTCCTTGAGCCTGAGAGGGCCCACATCCCACATCCAGAGATAGGAGGTCAGTACAGAAATAGCCTTTGCTCTTCCTTACATCTGCTTTGGATCTGGATCTGCAAGCAGGTGGTGAATTTCTTGACATCATTTGTATCTACTGGGAAGAGAAGGATTCCTTGCTGTGTTTCTGAAATTCACTGTACAGGGTTGGTTGCCAAGCTGTGTGCAAGGGTCCCCTCTGTACAGTAACAACTTCTGACAAGAACATATACTGCTCATATTTAAAATCATTTCTTCAGTGCAAATTAGACTATTGCCAACAGTGGATCAGTGACATTTTTCCACTGAGTGTTTCCAGGGACTACAAGGATATCTACTACATTCTTCTGGACATCCCACCCCATATTGAGGAGTATTTTTTTCTTGAACTTCATTATGTTCGCTTCAGCCCATTTCTCCATCCTGTTTAGGTCCCTCTGAATGACAGTCCTGTCCTCCAGTATATCAACCACTCACCCCAGTTTGGTATTGTTCACGAACTTGCTGAGAGCCCTTTCCATCTCATTATTCAGGTGGTTAAAATAAATGGGCATTTCTTAGATCCTTGTTATTTCTTTTCTTGTTTTTGTGTATATCTGTGAAGAGTCTGGGAATGTTTGATTTTGGGGCTGCTAATTCCACACTAGTATTAATAGTTCATGATCTTTGAGAGATTTTGAACACCCTTTATTTTATTTCATCCTTACTGGTCTAGCAGAGATTCTCCTGACAACCTACATACAAATATATATATTTGGTAGGATAAAGTTTTTCATTAATTCATGAGAACCAAAAAAGTTTAAAAGCACACAGCTTGGGACTTACTTGTGTGCATATTTATGGGGCACAGTAGCACTTATCTGAGCATCTGCAGGCACTGAAGAAGATCAGTTCTCATCCTACACAGAGGAAAAAACATTCTTCTAGATTGATGACTAATGACAAGAGAGTCCTAGAGTTATCTCAAACTGAGCATCAGAATCGGTAGATATACAGGAAGAAAATGTAGCTAGCAAGGCTGTCAGAACCTGCAAAGAAAATGAACAACCAAATGGGGAAGAGGTCTGGGGGACAGTGCAAAATACAGACTGTGCCATAAGGATTTGACATTTTCCCCTGGCCAGCCTATACATAGCAACAGTTTTCATGCCCTCATTGGAAAAGACAGCCAAAAGATTTTCCTTATCTTAAACAAACGCTCCAGGGAGCAGGAAATGTGATTTAAGTGGTCTCATCTAACCCATAACAGAACCTACTCACACTGCTCCTCACCTGAACCCACAGTCTGTATGGACAGGATTGGGCAGCACCTCCAGCTGTAGTGCTGGGAACAAAAACGGGAGCTGTGCTTAATGGTGGAGTGTATTTGGAGCTACGTGAGGCAGCAAAGACAAATGTAGTCTGAAAGAGGGATTTTTTTAATGTAAAAGGACAGGCGGGTAACCTTAAGTTAGCCTGGAGGTGAGGGTAGACTTTCTTTACTTAAAAAGTGTGTGATATCTTATAATAGGTAGAGTTCTCTTACTATTATCTACATTTATTCATAACTTGTTGGAGTTATTTTTTTATTTAGTTTATTTATTTATTTATTTATTTTTCTTGTGAGGGTTACTTCAGCAGAAGAGAGGTAGCATGAAGAATGGAAAAGGGAGTTAAGATGAAGGTTCTGGTAGTCTTTAAGAAACACTGCAAAACCTTCCTATTCAGAAAACCCTTTCTATCCCAAAAATAAAGTTCAAGCTCTGACATCAAACCATAGTCAATGAGACACAGGAGACAAATTGATCAATTGATCCCATTGATTTTTGTGTTCCACTGGAGAAAAAAAAAAAAAAAAACAAAAAAAAAAAAACAAAAGAGAAATTCAGCATCATCACAATGTTCACTGGTCACTCTGGTGTTTTTGTTTGTTTCATATGGAAAATAACTTTGATTACCTGCAACTCTAAAGTGGCTTGTTGCATTTTTTTCTCATGTTCAATTTCCATAGCTTTTATTATTTTATCTGTGAGGCATGCAGACTCTTTAGTGTGTACTTAATTTTGTCCTTATAACTACGATTCTGCAACAAGAACAACAACTAATAATAATAATAATTAAAACTATTGTGATGTCTCAATTGAAGAGAGCACTAAACAGTTGAGGTCAGGACCCATCAAGCACAGTGATATTCCAGGTGCCTCTGAAGATAATGGACTGAATACTAAAGTAGGCATCCACTAGAAAGCAGCTAACAATGGCAGTTTAAATCAGGTCCTATGTATTGGAATGATCCCACCAAACTTTCAGTCTAAAAAACTGTCCTACACATCTAATCTCATATGCCTTGAAAAGTGTTGGTGAGGAAAAGACACCTCCAGAAAATCATTAAACTCTGAAATACCAGCCTTAGGACAAGTGTTGGAGTCACCCCTGGAGGTCTCCCACTGTTCCCCTTTCTGCAGAGGGATTCTGGGTGGCACGCTTAGACTAGATGTATACCTTCTAGACAACTAAAATGATAGAAGACGAATCCCACCTTTGATATTTTCATTCTCCTTTGAAAGAAATAGGCATATCCTTGCTAGAATATATCCTTAGATCTCACATGCTGCCTTGCCAACTCTCTGCTGTCACGATCCCTTCTGCAAGCCGGCTTGGCTGCATCTCTTTGCAGGGCTACAGGACTAAAGGCAGAGGGCAGGTCTTCTCCAGCTTAGCAGCAGTGTTGCACATCAGGGAGCAGCGCACGTCCCCTTTTGGCAGCAAGTTAATGCCAACTTATCCTGCAGATGGGAACTGCCTCTCAGTCCGAAGGAAGAATACAATTATTTTTATTTTTTCCTACAAACAGCTATTCTCTTTTTTTTTTTTTTTTCTTTTTTTTCTGTCTTCCACCCCCTTCTGGCTTCTTTCCAGCACTTGACAAACAAGTCTGCTCTGTGGTTGTTTGGGTAGCTTTCAGCTACTCTGTTAGGTTTCCTAGGCAAGCACACTTCCCAGGCTGCACTCATGATTTCTCAAAGATGGGGAGGTGATGGTGACACTATCATCACATGTTCAGTCTCCCAGGACGCTAGCTTTCATACCATGGGGAGAAAGAGAAAATGACCTTAAAAAAGGTGTAAACAAATGTGGCTTGAGATATACCCTTTTCCAGTCATAATTTTTCTATATTTTCTTTTCCTCCTTTTCTTTTCCCAGATTATCCTTCTTTGTATCAAATATGCAGAATATTTTTGCAACCCTGCTGGAAAGTACTGCCATGAGCAAAACCAGGTAGTTTTAAATAGCCGAATGAAGATGACATTTTAACATTAACAGACACAACTCCAGGGTGAATTTAATTCACAGAATCATAGAATCATTTGGGTTGGAAAAGACCTCTAAGATCATATGGTCCAACCTTTAACCTAGCACTGTCAAGTCCATCATTAAACCGTGTCGCTAAGCTGTACATCTACATGTTTTTTGAAGACCTCCATGGGTGGTGACTCAACAGCTTCCCTGGGCAGCCTGTTCCAGTACTTCACAACCCTTTCAGTGAAGTATTTTTCTCCTAATATCCAATCTAAATCTTTCCTGGTGAAACTTAGCTTCATTTTTTCTTGTCAAGATATCTGATAAAAACAGTGTTTCATTCAAGAAGTACGTACATAAAATGGACATACAGTCAGGATATGGATCCAAGGCTAGGGAGATTATTTAAATTTTATTTGAGACATCAACATTACATTGTTTTATGGATAACTGAAGAAAAATTTGTAGCAGCTTTTCACAGTGTCTTTTGTGGGATATAGAAGTTCCAAATTTGTCCTACGCAGTTTTGTATAAAGCTTACAATGAGCCATAAGAATTCATGAGAAAACTGCAAATATTGCACACAAAGTGGGCAAGATTTTACTATCTCAACGGTTTCCTGTTGACATACACATTTTATATCGTATCTATTGCTTCTAGTCGAGTTTTTCTCTTGATTTTCCCCTTGCCAAGCAAAAATTTCCCTGTTTGTGTGTAATGGTCAGACTTTGGAGAAGAAAATTATGTGTTCCCAATTCCCCTGTTTCTGTCAGGCTTGGTTTTTCAATCATCTCTCTTCCTGAGATTTGTCTGAATTTCATTACTGACATTTATGGGTTATTGCCAGTTACGGTTGCAATTATTAAATGGGATAAGTATGGTCCTAAAGTTGACTAAAATCAGCACAGCCCACAAAACTTCTAAAAATGACATTTTTGTCAGTTTCAAAGCCAGAGCATATGCCAAGTAGTCAGTCCGGCTTCTAAGGTCTGAGTTACTCACTCTGAAATACTATCCAGCAATCTTTGCAATAAACCAAATAACCAATGGGTTTACAGAGCTTTATAGCCTTATCTAAATGCTTCTCAATGCAAATATCGTTGTTACCATCCAAGCAAATAGAGAGAGCTTATGACCGACTTTCAAAGTCTGTGCTTCCTCCGAAGGGGAGAAGAAAGAGGTTGGTCTTCATAATGGGCCATTTTGATTGTGGATCATGGTGGCACAACCAACATGGGGTTCCCAACACCCTGTCAGGTCATGCAAAATACTAATTTTTAATTTCTCTTAGTCATAATAATTTATCTTGTAGAAGATGGAACAAGGAATCCTATTACTGGAAATCCCTTCCCGGCAATAGTCAGTCATGGTAAGCCTGCACCTACTCATCAGCACCTTTTCATACATTTTGTTCATATACTTTGGCTGATTCACGCTTCAGCAGGAGCTGAAGAAGAATCGATTTGCTCTTAAGTGACCCTTTTCCTCCTGAGAGGTGTCAGAGGGCAGTTATCAGTCAAACTGCTTGTGTTTGTGTTTAGCATAGCTTGGCTTGGCTCCAGTCCACCTTGCCACAGTTGCGACAGGATATCTACCTGCAGTGAACAGCTGATTCTTGTCCCTTTTTCTCCGGATTACATGGTGTAACTCCTCAGGTTTCCCATTGCCTGGCTTGAGGTAATGTATTTAGAGCAAGCTGGCCCAATTTGTGTCTAGTGGAAAAGTGACTGCAGGTCCTCCAAGCTAAGGACAGAACTTAAAAAACATTGTAATTTAGGAGACAACCCTACTAGGACTCAATGTAACCCAAGGGAGGACTCATTGCTGCTCACTCCCTGCGATTACTCATCACCATATTGCGAGCGCAGAACCCCATCCCACCTTCTGAGCTGATGCTACCTTGTCAGGATGTTCCTATTCCTTCCCCACAAGCCCCTCCACATCCCCCAGTTTTATGCAGATGAAGTTCTACTTTGACTACTTATATGGTCCCTGCTGCTGAGAGATGGATTCATTGTTCTGAAGCTGATGGAAATTTTTAGCAGTTTTAGAAAACAGTGCCAGCTGGAATATTCCCTCTCTGTGTGTCCAGCAAACAGCATTTTCCATTTCCTCAGTTAAATCCTCTTGGCTACAGCAAGTGCTGCAGGAACCCACACACTCATGCAAATGAGCAATGACGCAGATTGGGATCTTGCAGATTGGAAATGCAGATTTCAGGACAAGGAACAAAACAGAAGGCTTCAGGAAATGAGGTACACTCCTCCAGGTACTTCAGTCAGGTCACCATCTCGCAGCTTTGTGATGTTATATGGCAGTAATACATGCGATCTATGAAGGCAGGCTTTGTGAACAGTATTCTTCCCCTTATCAGGCAACTGCTTTTCTTGGTTCAGGCCCTTGGATTTCCAATAGGATCTATGAAAACAAGCCTGTTTTGGAAAAGGTTTTGGAGTAATATATTTGAGGTTTTCTGGACATAATACTCAGCCAATTCTCAGTTGTTGACAGAAATAACTAATTACATCGTTTGCATCTATTTCTAATTCATAGTTTGTCATTTCCTGTTTCCTATTTTAGAAAATCAAAAGTCCCTGACTTAGGGCCAGATTTGTTACTGAAGACACACTGGTTTACACCAAATAAGAACACATCATGCAGATTTTTTATGGATTTAGAGATTTTTTAATGGTTTTGGCTTTCTGGGTAAAATATATCCAGTCAAAGAACAATCTGGGAGTGAAATATATTACTATTGATAGTCATACTTAGGCATAATATGCCATCCAGCATTCTGATCTGTGAACTCACTGTGTTCTTTCACATGAATGCAAAGAACCTGGAAAATGCACAGTATGATGAAGTTTGGTATTCACTGGTGGAGCTGATGACCCACATAGACAAAGCAAAATCCAGGACAATGACGCTAGTAGTTGATTTTTTTCTTTGGCATGGTCTAGTTTTGACAGAGACAGACACTATTCTGGTTCTGCAGAATAGATGGCACTGAAGAGCAAGGTCCCAGTTTTTCACAAGTTGTGCTGAGACCCCCAAGTGATATGAGGTCTCTTAGTCATCAGCTACCACTAAAGCTTTACACTTGTAGTTCTGGGCTATCCAAGAATTTTGTCTATACCTCCTGGTAGTCTTACGGCCTTGGTCTACTTCAGCTTCCCAGTTGTAAACTCATGATATTAGCATACCTGTATTGTGCAAGGATACTTTAAGGATATGTTCAGTAATTCTGGGAGGTGTAAGATTCTGGAAAAGGTGAGTGAAATGGGACAGTGAGACTAACATCATTTCCTGCAGACCAGCGAGGCTGAAGAAGATCTCAAAATAGCAGTTTAAGCAAGGAAATTCTGCTCAGGTACCTTCTTACAAGAGTGCCTTATCTGCTTCCCCCACTGCAGTCAAAATAGCTCCAGGAACAGTTTGCAAATGAGTATGTAACAAAATTTCGGTACTCTTGGGTGGTTTTTCAAATATGGCCACTGACATTGTCATCAGATTGCAAAACTGGCCTGACATAGCCCTAGTTGCAGATTATGGTCCATGTTACAAAGACCGAGCTCTCCATCTCCTCAACTAACTTTCCAGAGCACTTGAGGAACTCCCATGTATATACAGGGAGTTTTGTGGGTGAAAAGTGCCAGGGAAGCACAAAGTATATTACTGTATTCTGTAGATGCATTTTGCCAGGCCTTGACCTTTCAAGTTCTTGCCGAATGTCTCCTCCTTGCAAGCAAGAGAAAAGAGTTAACATTTCACTCCCGCTTTTCAACCTCAGCAGAATAATTTGTAACAAGGGCATTAAAAGAAAAAACCTTGTCGCTTCCTTCCTTTAACCTTTGAAGGGAGTTTTGTCTTTCCATGAACTCTGCTTCTGCTTTGAAATTTGAACTTGCTATTAGGAAACCGACGTTTTAAAGCTGATTCAGGTTTCTGATCAAAGATGCTGGTGGCTGAAAGGACCTATGCCACAGAGCCCTCTTCCTGGCTCAGCTGGTGTTATTTGCTGGGGTCTCAGCAGATAATTTCTATTGGTTTTCTCATTGATCTGTCTCATTCCTCGTTTCAGTACCTTTTTCAGTCAAGGGCATACATATCATCTCTCTTTTACTCCCACAGAGAAAAACCCTCCAATTCCACAGACTTTGTATTGATCTCAAACCATTAGACTTTTTTTTCTCATTTCCCACTACACTCACAGCTAACCATGAAGGAGTTAGGATGAGCACTCTCAGGAACATGGGAGTGATTGTGTTGTCCAGCTCCATGTGTTTTTGTGATATTTAACAAAATTCTTACGATGTGACCCCTTCCCTCTGCAATATTGCATGAGAGAGGATCTTGGGGACTTTTGAAAGTGTCTTCTATGTGCATCTCTGTGTACCTAAACATTCCAGGGAAAAAAAAAAAAAAGGATATTTGCTTACATACATCCCATGCTGATATACTTGCTTTAACTTGATTGTAAAATTTTGTAGTCTATACTGTTTTTCTTTGAATTTACTCAGATTTTAAACTTATTCACTGTAGCGTTCCTTCTGATTTACACTCATGGAAGTGAAACTCAGATTCACTCCTAAAGCGATAAATCTCTGATGCAACTGGACTGTATCACCTAAACTCTTCAGTTGGCTTCACTTAAGCCAATTGTACACAATGCACATGAGGGTAGGGAGATGTTAGCACCTCTCTTTTACCGCTTGTCTCTGGAATCCACAGGGATAAAACCCAAATCTCTAAGATGTCGAACTCCTCAAATCCTCCCTCCCCAGGTTATCAGCCTTTCTAGAAGTGGCTGGAGAAGGTCTAGTAAAAAGATATGGTTGTTAGATTGCTAAATACTCCCTTCAAAGGGATGGGAGTTCTGCTCCTCAGCAAATCCAGGAGTCAGTGGAGAGGAACAAAGGGTGGAGTCACCTCTTTTCTGTCTCCTGCTTAGATATTGTCCATGAAAGCACAGCCTGAAGCATGAACTCTTCAATTCGTATCTCTTGGAAGGACTGGAAAGTGGTATCTCTCCCAGAAGAGTGATAATATTTGAATAGAAGACAGAAGGGTAATTCAATTAGGAGAAAGTGGAGGCTTGGATGATGAACAGAAATATCTGGGAGAGGTGTACTGAGGTGCTGAGGGAGCGAACCCTGCTAGAGTGGCAGAGCAGCCATGATGTGAGTCGCAGACGAAAGAAAAACACGGTGACATAGTTCTCGCCTGCCTGTTCTTTTCTAGAAGTTTATTATATTGAACAGGGCCCTTTCTCAGATGAAACTGCATTTGTATTCTTGGAAATTTGACAAAAATGTCTCCTGAGAACTGGCCTGTTTCCTCTCTTTCCAAGCTGACCTTTTAATGAGGTCTCATTTTGCTTCCATAATCTAAGAACAAAGTGTACCAGACCAGCACAAGATGTGCATTGTCTTTCTAGGATTTCTCATCCTGTTCATTCTCCTGCACATTTCTGCTTTCTAGGGCCCAAAACCTAGAATAGTTTTCTTTACCCTTCAGTGGGAAGTGATCTTCTTTGAGTAACCAGCAGAATGGATGTACCTACCTTGAAAGCCACCACTGTTCTCAGCAGAATAGCCACCTATTTACTATATCTTCTCTTATGACTTAGCACAAGCCTTTCACTTGGAACTTTTGCTTATTTTATTGTTTGTTTGCTTTCATCAATCAAATAAAGGGAGGACTGTGTTCCTGAAACAAAAGTCACAAAAACCTTTCAATCTGATTCATAAGAACATAATACCACATTTTGTGGTTTGGGTTTTTTTGGCAATACAAGACCTAATCCTGGTATTGTTCTAAGTATACATCAGCAGATGGTAGGAGGAAAGATTAATCAAAGGCTACATTTCCATAGGCATTTAGGATTATACTAGGAGTGGAGAAGAGGGCTCATATTTAGATATGAGGTCTTAGTGTTGGCCTCACAGTCTGCTTCATCTCAGTTATAGAGAAAGTAAAAAGTCTCAGTTGTTACAGAGAAAGCAAAAAGTAGGAAAGGTCCTGGGCCCAAAACTTCACATCATAAATGAAGGAGTTTGAGTGGGATGGAAAGTCAGCCAGATTCCTTAGTGGGAGGATTTGTGAGTTTCTTTCTTTCTTGTAATCACAGCGGCAGCCTAGGAATAAGTAGTAACGGCACTCAGTAATTTCGTTCTCTTCTGTTCCAGATCTGTTCAAGATCTGGATAGAGAAGTGAAGTCACCTATGGCCAACCTGAACTTCTTAAGAAGGGAGAGCAGGGAATAAACCTATGCTCATGCTCTCTTCTCCATTCTGAACATGTTTTGGCAAATAAAGTAATGTGCCAGATCTAGGATCTTGGTAGTAGAGAGATTTCATATCCTTCATCGAGCTCCTGTATAGAGACCATTTTGCCAAGGGATCTGGAAAACACACTCTAGGCACTTGCAAATTGATGCAGTTACTATGGCTTGAGTCACTGTACACAAGGGAGACAGCCACTCAGTTTTCTTTCCCACCTAAGCTACAACAAGATTCAGTAGCTGGAATGGGGGTGAAGAAACAAGGTTGCAGATTTCAATGATTGGGAATGTTAATGTAAAAACAATATGTTCCTCCACTGAAAAATTCATAATTATATGAATATTTATTTAAAATGTATATATTTAAATATAAATTTAATTAGAAATATTTAACATATAAATATATCATTTAAATATAAATATTTACAAATATGTTTAAATAAATTCATTTAAGATTTTAACTAAGCTGGAAATTCATGCAGGATTTTCTAAGTGACCCCACAGCCTGTTTTACATAGGATGGCAATGGCCTTAAAAATGATAGTGTGGTTACTGGGACCTTATTCAGTCAATTCAAACAGGCTGGAAAACCATATGGCACACATTTAACATAGGGACACAACTTACTGCTGTGCACTACTGTGCTGATGTAAATTCAGTCCTTAGATTGGATGTTTAATCAAAAAGCTGAGTCAACATGTATTTATTTTTAACAGTTCCTTTCCTCTTAGCCCAAAAAGACAGGGAGTAGAAAATAGCTATTTGATGGGAATCAGAGATACATGCTCATGCGCCTCACAATAAGTGACAGAGAGAAAAGTGCTCACACACCTGCTAATCATGATAAAACAGAGATGGGAGATTGTAGGGTTCTTAAAAATGAAAGTGATAATATTTCAGAGATGTGCTCACGCACTAATAATCCTTGTTACAGGTTCATTTCTTAAATGGTGTTTCGATCTGTAGATCTCAACAACATTAACTGAACAAAATACATTCACCTGCAGAAGAAAAGAAACAGCTTGGTATAACATGATGGTGGGCCTGGGATATTCCAGGCTAAGGCAGACAACTTATGATGTCTTCCTACAACTCCTCACAATGTGTGCCTTTACAAAAAGATGTGGATTCAGCCGGGCAAGTCAAAGGAGATAGGACATGCCAGCAACTGTGCTAGCCTCATGTGTCCCTGGGTTTGATAGAGACCTTTTCTCTATAGATATCACATTTATAGACGCAAACCAGCAAAAGTTTAATGAATGTCTTTAGAGAGAATGGCAAGGACAGTTGGAAGTCATGAGGCAGATGCTGAAGACAGGATTTGTAGGGTTGCTCAGGCCAGAGACTGGATTGCCTGAGGCTTTCCAAAGGCAGCTGGCACATCTTGCTAGCTGGAAGAGAAAACAGACCCTAGACAAACCAAGAGCCCAGTTCTGGACAAATACAACTCCTGGGGCCCTTTGAAAACTGGATTCTAGTGTTGTCTCATGTCAACAGCTAATTATTTCTCTGTATAATGTCCCTGAGATGGTAAAATATGAGGGACTAGAATATCCATCTTCTGGATGTTCCAGATAAAGATCACAGGCTTAATAGAGTTGGTACTGAGTTACTATACTTAGAGATGAAAAAGTTTACCCATGAAAGATATTTCTTGTGCAGTGCATATATTTTATTACTTTCGTTATGCACTTAAAATAGAACGTTTATGATTAGTGCTTCTCTATGGAAAAGAGAATTAAATTGCATTTATGACTTTCCTCCTTGTTCCATGAGACTCTTGCATATTTTTTTGCTACAGGAGAAAGAGAATCTCATTAGATTTTGAAAAGTTCCCATAGACTTTAATTTTGCTTTTTGCTTCTCCACATTCTGATGAATACACTTTGCAATTTACGTACATGAAAACATCACCTCTTCAGTCTCTTCTTCCTTTCGTCAATTGAAGCTCATTGATTTTCTCTAGACAGCTCCTCTGGGAACTGCAGAGCGGTCGATATTTTAAGAAAATGCAAAGTAGCTGTAACATCACCAAGGCTACCCAAAATAAATAATTCAGTATTACCTCAGATAATTTTTGCACGATTGACAAAACTCGATATTTTAAAAAGGTAAAATACTATTATTATTTTCAAATGTAGGTTAAAAATAAAAGGTAAGCATGCAGCAGCATGCCATGTTAGCAAGATATACTCCAGTTAAAATGAATTAAAGCAATGGATACAGGGCCAGACCTGTAGCTGTGTAAAAGGAAAACTCCATTAAATTCAATGCTCAAAAGTTCCATTTTGATTAATTCCTTTTTAATTAAGAGCATGTCTGGGGAGGTTTGTTTCTGCAGCCATGGACACCAGATTGTCTTCATTTTGGAAGCTTTGAGAGGTTATAGCGCCAAAATTCTCTGGAGTTCAACTGTGAAAAAAAAAAAACACTGTGCTTTATCAGAGTTGGGGTCAGGAACTGGAAGAGGGGGAAGCAAAAACTTGACACTTGTTGGATATTCCAATTTATTGTTCTGTCTGAATGCAGAGGGTCACAGTAGCATAGGGAGGTTGCTACTGAACTGAAGACTTTCATGCGTGAAATTAACTGTAGTGAGGATAAAGAAAAAGACTGGAGAGACCGAAGAATGATAAATCCTGAAATACGATCCATCCCTTGAAAACCTGTTTCACACTTCTGCTATATATTTAGAAATCGGTAATTAATATTTAGGGCCTCGACCAGACACCTACAGATTTATTTTAATCACTGACACAAATAGATGTATTGATTTAATCATTGTTGTAATGTCTCTTATAATTCCACTTTGCACACTGATGGTGAATTGTCTAACACTTAGATCTATTGCCTTAATGGTAGAAATGGTCTTGCATTGGTGAGTATGAGTTTATGGCTTGTTTCCCTAAAACCACTCTCCCACTGTGAATTTACAATTTTATTTTTAAAATGTATTTGCTGTCAAAGCAGTTTGACACAAAAAATAGCTGGCAAAATCTGTCTGGTACACTGTGACTCAACCACAGGGAATAGGAAAACTTATTTTAGTAGTAAATTATCAACAACAAAAGAAACTGCTGTGTTTTCCAGGTTTGACACCCAAGGATCTAGACCAGTAAATATTATTTGATAAAGCCACAAGGACCAGTTTTCCCCATCCCCAGCATTCAGTGCAGGATTTGGAACGCTGTTTTTTGTTGGTTTTTATTTGTTTGTTTGTTTTGCTTTGTTTTGTTGTTTTGGTGGTGGTGTTTTTTTGTTTTCCCCTTTTTTTTTTACAACACTAACGACCTAACGAGAAGTTTTCTATGAGAAGGTAGCAAAAATTAAAATACATAAATATATAAATATTTCCAAATGAGATGAGTCAGAGGTTTATGGAGGAGAAGGTTTCATCCTGACTCAGTGTGGGAGAGAAAATTTCACTTTACTTTTGTATTGTGATACACACAAGTAGAGTTGAAGGGGATCCTGGCTGTTTAATGTCACTTTCTACCAGGGAATGGGGTCACTTCTACAAATGTTCAAGCATACCTCAACAAATTTATGCCTAATGACCTCTAATGATAAAGACTTTCCAAAGCCAAGTAGACTTAATTCTGAAAAATTTGGCTTCTCGAATTTGCTTTCCGGCACACTTTTTTTTTCCTGGCATCTTCCTATCTTTTCCTCCTTTTACCATCAAGTGTTGAATATGTTGCCTTGAAAAAAATAAATAATAAAAATATTTAAGCTGCTTAAACATATTTCAAAGCTTATCTTTTATGTAATTTGTGACATGTCATTACACTGTAATATTGATCCAAGGTCACAAATTTGCAGTAGGAATGGGTCAAGAAGAAGCTTAACCCAGCAAAATGCGGAAAACAAGTAAGCAAAATACAGTAGTATCAGTTATTTTAAACAGGGAATTTAATATCCATCCTGAAGAAGAAAGCCTCAGCATTTTGCTGTCCAGCTAAAATTGACACGTACTCCACCAGAAATGCCAGCTGTGGATTTTTAATGTAAAAAGCTTTAACAAAGGGATACTTTTGAATTCTTTTCCTTCAATGAAAGAATACATTCCCTTTTGACCTTTCAGACATACTCCTATTGACTTAGTGCAAAAGTAAGGATAAAGGCTGACTTGTATATCTGAAAGTCCCATGATGATTAGTGCAGAGGAGGATCTTTCCCTGGCTAAGAAGAGCTTAATTAACTTATTTTTATTTTTTTTCTCAATAACGCAAAGGAAGACTATTCCAGTTTAGCCAGCCAGTTTAGCCAGACTCTTATGCTAAAGCATAAGGTTTTTCTCACCACTTTCCACCTCTATGCTGTGGCTACTTCAACAAAATCTACTTTTTCACAGAAGTTTACTGGGGTAAAACTTTTCCCTGCAGATGGTTTGTTCACAGTCGGTGCAGCTAAATTATCTATTCTGAGTCATCTGCCCAGCAGAAGATACAAATGCATAAATTATTGGCACCACCTATTGGTGAAAAAGGCAAATTATACAGCATTTGTAGGTTAGCTTAAATATTTTAAGTAAATATGACTTCAAATATTCCTCCTGTTAGGATTTATTTTAACTATACAGCCCTGTCAGTCCTCGCAAGCTTTGCATTTCCCATATGTGCCAAAGACATCACTGAGTTTGATCTTTTGACTGATGATACACCTGCCACAGGGATCATACAGGAGAGAAGGGGATGTCAAAAAGCTACAGGTGGGGCAGGTCTCACTAATCTGAGGTTCTTGGTGTTTTGTATTGTTTTGGGGTTTGGGGTGGTGGTTTTTTTTTGGTTTGTTTGTTTGTTTGTTTGTTTTTTGTGTGTGTATGTGTTTTTTTTGTTGTCTTTTTTTTTCTTTTTTTTTTTTAAGTACTTTTCCCCTAAGATGCAAGCACAGCTCTATGGGTTGTTTTCTACTCTGCATCACAAACACCAGCCACAGCTGGTCAATGAATCATGGATTAGGGTGACCTTAGTTGCCTTCAGCTCTTGTGAGCCGGAAAGAAGCTGCATGATACAGGACTTGCTGAGGCAGGTGCAAAACTGTGGGTATCTCATGAGCAAAGCCCAAAATGGCCCAGTATCTTTGCAAAAGATGATGATGTAAAGCTAACAACAGAGATTGAAATCATGATTTGGAGGCAGAGGCACTTGCATTTTGAGTCCTTTTGCTCATCCACATCATGTGTCTGTGATCAACTGATCAAGTTGGAGTTAAATATCTGCAGGATTTTGTGATTTTTATTGCTGTTTTTTGTTTGTTTGTTTTTTTGACATGGCTGAGTCAAGCTGTTTATGGTGAACCCCAGAGTGCACAGAGTAATGGAAGGAACCTCGAAAATGTTCAGGTATTTTGAACAATTTTCTGTAAAGACATTCTAACCTGAATTACCCATATTAGTCTAGAAGAAAACTGAGGAAAACTTTTGGGTCAAGGGATGTGTTGGTTCTTTGTGGCTCCTGTCATACAGACTTGTCTGAATAATTTACATTTTCACTGAATGAAAGGCAAGAGGAAAGAGAAAACAGCGTTTTGCTTCAGGCTACTTTTTCTCAATTCCCAAAGAGCTGTTTTGTTATGATATTAGCCATAAGTTCTCTAGTGAAAGAAAATATATTTTTAGCTCTTGGTGTACTAAACTATGCATTCAGGCAAGAGCATTGGATTTTGGCCCAGCATGGGCTAATTAAAATGTGGATGGGGTCTGCTGGATGTTTCAGTGCTATAGCAACTTATCCTCTGAAAGATTCTTTGAGTTTTGTTCCTTTTTGTCTTCCCAGACTTCCTTAACCAGGAAAAACACTGCTATGGGTAAATTCCTCTACCATTTCCTTCTCTCTAAAATCTTTCAGCTGGAGTTGGTTTCCAGTTCCCTGAAACAGCAGGAATACGTGAGGACACCTGATGGCTACAGAAAGCCTCAGACAGACTTCCTGAAACATAAATCTGCTTGATTTGTCTGAAGGTGTATGTAGGCACTGCCGTGACCTAACCTTTGCAATATCTGAGTACTTATGTTCTATGAAAAAGGACTGACTATCATACCTAGCAAAAAGCTAGGCTCACATACCTTCATTTATTTTTAAAGACAGTATTGTTCTGCACGTTCTGAGACGAAAAGTGATTGTGGTCAATTATAGCAAAACTGGCACACGCATGAGGCAGTGCTAATGGCAGAACAATTTTCATTTGCCAGTTGATTGTACTTACCTGACAGAAAAAACATTAATAAAGATATCCTATCATTTCTGATCTGCCTTGAGTGATTGAGAGGGCACATTCAGCTACTGGAAGATCCATTTTCTCTAGAATATACACCTTTCTCTGTGAGCTTCTACTGCAAAACACAACACGGTTATTTATTTATAGTGAGGGTCTATAATCTTTAGACGAGTTGAAGAAAAAATATAAAAGTTTGGAGACAATTTAGAAAGTGTCATTTTTAAATTTTAATATTTAGATTTATAAATCAGTGTATAATATACAGATTATAGATTACCACCGCCGTGTGAATCCTGCTTAAATAAGTTGAGAAGAAGAAACCGGGAATTTAGTATTTCCTAGATCCAGCAACTTGTAGGATATCATACCCCTTTCCTGACAGTTTCCATGCACAGGGAAACTTTGGGCATTCTACAAAGTTGTGGAATTGTATTGACCCGTGAGTGATCTGGGTAGTGTATCATGTGGTTAAAGATCTGTAAAATAAAAAAGAAAAAAAAGATTTAAAAGACACAGAGAGAGGTTATTTTATAGAGAGAAAATGTCAACCAAATCTATTTTTCTAACTCGGGCCCAGTATGCAATTTGGACATTTTGGTGCAGATACGGTATGGATGATATCTGTGTAGGCTGATGTTCTCCGTGGGGAGAGAATGGACTCATCATGCAGAAAGCAGCAATTGTTCAGGAATGTGCCTTGTCTGGTCAGGACTGCCAAGGTCCATCTTAATTGATACTGGCTGTGGGCAGCCAGCTCCAAATATTTATGGTCAGATGGTGGCGGATGAGTTGTATGGATGGCCTTTCCCAGGAGTCTGCAGCTGTTTAAATAGCCCCCCTGCGGGAGCCGCAGCACCACAGCTATGTTTGACATTACTAAACCTCAGCAGGGACAGGGAGAGCCATGGGGACAAGGAGTCCTCCCTGCTTCCTGGCTTCCATAGATTACTTTAATTGGTAAAACTATGCTCCTGTCACTGGAGAGGGCATGTCATAAAACAAAACATGAACAAAATCCTGAGCCTAAGAATTCATTTGCCCTGCGGCTCAACAACACCCTTCTGGGTAAAGCTGTGTCTACAGGGAGTCAGAGCACCAGCAGCGAGAGGAATCCCTTGGAAAGGGGACAGGGCTGTCACACCTCTCAAAGGGGGACAAAGTAAACAATCTCCATGGCTTCCTGCCAGCCTTTTTTTTTTTTTTTTCCCCAGTGATTTTTGGCTTTTCCATCAGAACAAGTACGTGCATCTTCAGTGTACCGTCATCATCTTTCTAGGGTGGGGAAAAAGGAAAACTTTCTCTGTGTGTGAGTGCACACATATATGTGAAAGTAAGGGACATTATTTGAGTAGTGTGCTTTTTTTGTTGCTTTCACATACAATGCACTTATGACAAGCCTGGATACGCTATTGAAAGTGGTTACTTAGCAGCTCTCTTACTTTCAAACAGATCTTTTTTCTTTCAAAGTTAATTGATTTTTTTAATAGGAATCATTAAAATTAGTTATGATTTCTGCATCATCTTTTAACAATTCTTATTAATCAGGCTCCTTTAGTCTAAATCTGCTTAAGCAAGCCTGTTTTATTTGTGCTAGGGATGGACATGATACATTTTACAATTTTAACAACAGAGAAAATTAGGGTTTGAAGACAAACTACACTCTCTATAGTATGCTAACGGCCCCTTAGGTACCATGTTTTATACAGCCACTATTAATCCCATAACAGATGTGAGATAAAAATAATCTTTAGATGCTCAAAAGATAAAGTAATCCTAATTATAATCCTGATATTGCCTACAGTTGTTTTAGAAATATATTTTAAGCTTCAGCATCTCTGTGCTACTTGTAGTTGTTCTGTATAAAATCAGTAGGGAAATTCAGATCTTTTTGCCTTTAAATTTGTTGCTGAATTATAATTGCTGTTCTCTTCAGCCTACCAGCTGATTTTCCTATCTAAAAGATGTTGGCAGAGTGTGTCCCTGACTCATCCTCCTGAGCTTCACCCCAGCATGTCCACGTCCTTGCTCTTCAAGTATCACACTGTGCAGGGTGAGAGGATTTCTTCCACTTCAGTTTTCCTCTGGATTGCCCAGTTTCTCCATGTGGCTCTGAGATTCTTTCCCAATCTTCCAAAGGTCCCTACGCAGGACAGTAAGACAGTACCTTAGAGCTGCCCTCTGTATTTAAACATTGCTGATTGTGTGCCAAAGACCTTGGGCAAGATGCTGTAAGCTGAAACAAGAAAGAGCTCAGTAATAAATATGTTTTAAAACCTGTATTTGAGCTTGCTACTTAACATTAGCAGGAAAGCACACACAGGTGACTGTGTATGGCAAATACTTTATATCTGTTAAAATGTTAGTAATTTTTTCCAGAAGCTGTTTTGTTTTCTTTTGTTCTTTTCCAATTAGCAGTGTACCTAAGATGAAGAAGTACCTATCATTGTTATTTCATTTGTGTGTATTTTTAGTTCATCATTTTAAAAAAATTGTAATTATCTTCAAGATGAATTCTTCACTGAAAGCAAGATTTGATCAATGGTTTCTTTGTTTAGTATTTCTCTGGTAAACGTGGTTGATGGGTTTCTAACTTTCTCCCATTCATGCGGTAAATAAGAAACAGAATGACCTTTGATGTAAAGAAAAAATGGTGTGCCTGACAGCACTTAGACTGCAGATCCATGTCACAAAGGCCCAACCTCTCCATGTCTCACACTCTATAAGAGTTCACTGTATAAGAGGTTCCCATGACCGGAAACCCAAGTTTCATTCCATAAGCGTTTACTTTGGAAAGAAACTAGTTCCTGAAGCTTGTGTCCATGCGATCTCTTCCAGCCTCTAACTGCAACTTGGTTTTATTCCAGCAAATGTTGCTTGATTGAAAAGCCAAGAGTGAGAGATTTCCTGCCCCTCTGTCACATAGTTATAGTCGGATGGACACAGGATTGGTGTTTGATCCCCAGACTGGCTCCAGTTTCTGCCTCTCCAACCTGAACCAGTCGATATCTTAGTTCCAGGTCTTCCAACCTATTTGTGGAGCATAGGAAGGACACGACGTCATCATAATCAATCCTTTCAAAGTCATCAGATAAAAAGGTATAAATAGCCCTTGGAACAGGAACTGGAAACCAGCCTCCCCATTTCAGGTGACAACGCAAGTTTGGCTAGCAGATGGCCTTCCTGCTACCCTTCTTTGATCCAGGGGAGATCTGCTGCATAAAGGCTTGGTTTCAATACAACAGGCAAAGAATGCTCTCCCCTGTCCCCCCAACACGTAGGCTGTCTGCTGACAAAGCCATTAATGGAGCCTCATGGGAGAAGAGAGTTTGAATCTCCACAGATGATAGGGACTGGCCGGTTTTCCACTTTCTAGAATATGCTTGAAAGGGGGTAGCAATTATCTTCTCCTTCTATGACACATGAAGAGTGGATAGAGCCAATTTCATTCTTTTAAAAGCAAATATGTACAGCAATGCCAGCAAAGGTGGCCCAGTTAATAAGGGCTTCCTGGTGTATAAGTCATACACCAAAACCATAGAGAGGGAAAGGTTTAAGACAAGCAGCTCACTTCAGTGGTTATTATCACATCTACCACTCTCAGTTTGCTAGTCATTACACATTTTTCCTGTGTATTAAGGATCCAATGCTGAACAGACAAGCTCAGGGGTCAGAAAACTCCAAGTTAGGTATTGTGACTGTTAGGCATTCGTTTCACCTATTTTAGCTAAGTTTAAAATACTTTGGCTTTGGCCTTCTGACAGAGACTGTTATCTAACCTAAAGTCAGTGCAGAAAAAATGCTCTTCTAGAGTACAATTGGTTGCATCCTAAGCTAGGTAAAGGATCCACAACTTTCTAGATGTTCCCTTCTCCCTTATCCCCATTGAACCTGTCAAAGACTAGACACAGTATCTATCTTAAAGAAATTTTACCTAGGTGAGATAAATCTTATTGAGAACATCTTCTTCTGGATCTAGCTTGCTTTAGCTTGCTTGAAAAGGTTTTTATAAAAAAAAAAAAAAATAAGAAATGGTTAAGCGCACACAGATTTCTGTCTGTTTTCTCTATGTAGATGGCAATTTTCCCATGGTAAAGTTGTCTTTTAGTAAGCATGTGTCTAAATTCCTGGCACAACAGCATCTGAATCTTAGAGATGTGACAGGCCGGGGGTGTGCATTTGTCACTTATAACCTATTTTGTTTTTAAAAAAGACATTGCGCTTTTAACTTTCCTTTAGCCTTCAGTTTGTCTTGAAAGTGATACATCCACAGTCTTTTGCAGTAGGCACTTTAATATCCCAAATAATATGTTATCCAATGAGTGATGATTATGGCTGTTCCCAAGTCTCCTCCTTCTCCATTAGTCGTTGGTTTGCTTTTTTATTAAAGATCTTGTACCAGCTGAAAACTACAGAGTTCTTGCAGGTGAACTCTAAATGGACATAACAGATGTAAAATATTGATTTCCAGTCAACTTCTATGTTTAAAAAAAAAAAAAGGCAAAAACAAACAAACAAAAACACATTTTACAATGGAAAAGTTCACACAGAACACAGGAAATAGAGAAAAATGTTTCCTTCCCATTTCAGCACAGGAGCTATACAGAGTGTTCTAAGTCAGAGAACATGCAAACAATGTTCAGTCTTCAGGCAAGGTCAGCAAAGCAGATGTAACTTTAAGCTTACCGCTCTGTAGTGTGAGAACAATCCCTGGATAATGAAAAGACCTTATGGGGAAACCAAGGAGTTTGCTAAGCGCCTTGGCTGAAGGCACCATGTGATTCACTGTGCGCCATTTCCACATTGCTCAATGCTCTTGGGGCTGCTCGAACAGCAACGATTGGGAAGAAAAAAAAAAAAAAATTTAGAGAGAAATATTTCTAAATATCGTAGTGGGGAGGGGAGAAGAGAACAGCAAGACTCCAGGGCCACTGCTGGAATCTTCCAACTCTTATTGCGTGTAGATCATTTTGAAGGATGCCTTGCTGTCCATGGGCTAGTTGTGTTACTAAAGAGGTGTGCAAGTGTCCTAAGGTAACACTAGTTGTACTAGCCACCTCCTACACTTTCAGCCACTCTTAGTTCTTCCACTGCCAGCTGTGAGCTGTCTACTGTAAAAACTAAATGCACACATGGCTTCTGTGCTTAAGAGACTTCAGGTTCAGCATTTAGTTTATTGGAGTCTTGATCCTTGACAGATATTTCTATATTGTATTTCACTGAGGACAAGGAGATGAAAACATGAATTAATTTCAGAGGGAAGAAACAGTGCAATTTTCTTGGAAACTTCTTGCAGACATTTCAAAAAGTGAGACCTGTCCAAACAAATATACAGTTCACTGACAGCTAAAGATTATACATTTGTAGTTCATTAGTGTTTTATCTTAATAAAAACATTAAGGAAATGATATTCCTTTTCAAGTTTTTTGAAGGAGAAAAAGCAATAACATTGTCAAGTGATGTATGCAACAGAGTAAGTTAACCTTTGTAACTCTGACCAAGGTCAGGTGACTGAGGTTGGAAAATAAGTTTTCATCCCCCTCTATATCATGTGGGTGCTAGGATTTGCTGGCTCTGGATCTCACTAATACACAGACATGAATCAAGCTCTAGTTTTCTGATAATCTCCTGTTGTCTCATGTAGCCATGCATTGGAAGCTGTAGCCAGCAAAGCTCTAATGTGACATAGATAGATAGATAGATTATTATTTTTTTTGTCTAAGCATACTTAATTACTAGTACAAACATCTACCAAATGCAATTAATTTTTCTTTCATGCAGTAGTCTCTGAAATGATTGTATTTTCCTAAACCAATAGACAGAATTGGTAAATTGCTGGTTATCATGTGTGGTCTAGATTTTACTGGCAATCAGCCTAACTGGTTTAGCAGTTGTTTTATTTTGTAACAGAGGAAATTAATGGATTTGAAATAATTTCTAAATTTACACCACCTAGTGAAATGCATGCCTGACTGTGCAAATTAGCATAGAAATTTAATTAGCAATGACCCCTTACATATGATATATGACATACTTTGAAAATAATTTTGCATTAGTCCAGGTTCTGGAGCAAAAATATCTAGCTTATAAAAAAATAACCATGGATAAAATTATTGGAAAAAATCCTTACTGATAGCTCACCTGTTTTTCTTACCTGGCCTTCTATTATGCTTATCTTCTAGCCCTAGCTGATTTTCCCAGGATAGAATGATGAAGCAAGCTGACAAGGTAATGTGGAAAACTTGCCAGCTCATGCATTACAATCAATTACTCTATTGGAAGATTGCTCATCTAAATTTTACGGGACCAAAAACCTTTCAATTAATTTTCTTTCCTTGCTCACACAAATTTAAACAGAGAGACTGATGCTCAGTTGCCTTGTTCTAGAAGGTGTTCAGCAGTGACAATTCCCCGTGCACGCTTGCCGGGGCCCATGGTTGCAGTGACTGAGCTCCTCTTGAACATCTTTAAAGTTTTGAAGCCAGAAGTGTGATCTGTGTGGCTGACTCATATTCTTTCAGATGATGTCATGAAAATGTTTCATTAAAAAATAGAAGGCTTTATTTTACCTCTACTCCACATGAGAACAGAAACAAATAGAAATCCAAAATTGTTACCTTTTGGTATTTCTATGACTTTGATACACCATTTATAGAATTTCATTTGCATTTAGAAGTAAGGAGTGAGGTACACTTTGACATCAAGTGCACCAACTACTCAAAAAGCACATCACCATTTCCTACATTTCCCATTCCAGAGAGATCGTAAAATTAAATTTGGAAAACATACAGTGTTGGAAAGATCTTGCCTTGAAAGTAGTCAAAGTGAGTTCAGAATTAGTTTTCCCCCAGCATGTGCTCAACCGAAAAAGTACCACAGCAGCTGTTCCTCCTCCTGCTATGTTGCTATTTTGAAGGGTATGGTGGGGTGACGTTATGCAATCATTTGTAGAGCAGTAATAATAATAAGTCAGATTTTATGACTCTATTTTCATTGTAGATTGCCAGATTGGTCTTTTGCCCTAAGCACAACCACAACTATATCAGCGACTCTTCACGGAAACACTCTCCTCAGTGGCCTTAGGTCAGTTGTTGCTAAAGATATTGCTGAAAAATGACCTCTTACAAGCAGATGAGAACCTTGTACCAGTAGAAATAGTCTTGTAGAGCATTTC